>NC_087165.1:983010-1023010 GCF_035594125.1 Scylla paramamosain
TTCTTTTTTGCTTCTACACACCTGGCATTATACCATTCATGTTTCCCAATTTTCACTTTATAACTTGGTACAAACTGTTGCACCCCCTCCCTATACTTGCTCAGAAATATCTCATATTTTTCTTGCACTACTTTAGCTTCAAATAGCTCTTTCCAGTTCATTTTCCATAAAATTTATTAAACTCTAAAGTTTGCCTTAACATAGTTCTATCTCCCATTACTGAATTGTTCATTCCCGTGCAACACTGTTTCCTCCTGTAGTACTATTTCTACTGTCACATGATCACTTCTTCCCATTGGACTCAGGCAATGTATACTTGGTGTACTTTCTGGGGTTTTTGTACATACTAAGTCCACCTGTGATGGTTCTTCTCCTCTGCATCTTGTAGGCTCGTTCACCCATTGTCACACTGTATTTACCGTCACGGTATGCATAAGTTCTTTGCTCCATAACCTGACATTTTCTTTCACTTCCATCTCCTCCCAGTTAATTCCTTTAGTGTTGAAGTCACCTACTAAGAGCACTTTGTTACTTTTCCTTACCATTTCCTCTATACTATTCCTTGCATAGTTTTATATCTATTGGTCTCCCATGCATTAGTTTTTGGTGGTATGCACATCACAATAACTTTCCTTTTTTTCACTTCCTTTTGATTTTAATCACAACACTCAGTTTCCGACATTCCATCACCATATTCCACTTCCTCAACAACAATATCCTCTTTTATCAATATCATCACTCCTCCTCCTCCCTTTCCTTTTCTGTCTCTCCTCCATGTGCTATAACCTTCCTTTGCAAATCTCATCTTTATTTCCTCTTTTAGTTTGGTTTCCATTAAACATACCACATCTGGTTTATTGTTCTTTAGGTAGTCTTTAAGTTCCAATAGGCTTGACACCAAACCATCTATATTTATACACATAATTTTTAAGCTTCCACTTGGTGATCTCCAATGGCATCTTTGTGCCACCATTTCCTCACTTTTATGTCCACAAGTTTCCAAATGAATCTCCTCGCTTGTTCCTGTGTTCTCTCCTTGTTTTTTGACTAAGCCTCTACTCTTAACTCTTTCAGTTTATTTCTCTCTTCTTCGTTCATGTCTCTTTTTATCCATACTCCCCTCATTCCTTCTACTTTTGCCAATATTCCTGTTCTTTGTAACACCTGTTCTGCTGCTGTTTGTGACATGAATCTTATTTTCATCGGTCTTGTTCCATTTTTGTTATACTTTCCAATCCAATAAACCTTTTCAATTTGTTCAATTATCTCCTCTCCTTCCTCCACCAATTCCACTCTAATTTCCTTAGCCTTTTTTGCCTCTTCTTCATCTCTAGCTATTTTCATGGGTAGATTCTTCTCCTTGACTTCAAATACCACCACACACATCTTTCTCTGCACTGTCTCTCTCACAAGATTACTTTTTCTTTTATTATTTTAATCACTTGCTTTTCCATGTCCTTATTGTGCTGCTATTGGTGTTGCCTTATTATCTCCTCCATATCCACCTTTTGTTGTTGTTCTCTCTTTTCTTTCTAACTTCTAACTTCCTCTGTCACTAATTCTTTTACTTTTTCAGCGTTAATCTCTCTCTCGTAAAGCTTTCTTTGACTCCTCATTCTCTTCCTTGAGTTTTTTTATTTCTTCACAGTACTTCTTGTTTAGGCCCACTATTTTTGCCACCTTTTCTCTCAGTTCTTTGTTTTCTTTTTCTCTTTCCATTTCCCTCTTCTTCATCTCTATTATCTCATTCAATATCTTTTTTACACTATAACCACCCGCCTCTCTCTCTTCCTTCCACATCTTTATTATTGCTGCTAAGTTATATATTTCTTCACTTATTTTCACATTTTCTCCTTAAATTTTCCACCTTCGTTTATTTGTAGGAGCTACACTAAGGTTCTCATCTTTGAATCCTTTGAAAACATTTACTATGCCAGCTGCCATCTTCCCTGTTGATATTAGACAATGTTTTACCTTTCACTACTCTCCCATTTCATCCTTTCAGCCACTTCCTGATTTACACTTCACTTCCCCTGCAATCACACATCACATAATTTCCTATTATGGAGACAGGACTCAAGCTTGGCCCCCTTGGAGCTCCTGTGGATGCATTTGATCAGCTGGGCAGCACGTGCACAAAAGAGAGAGAGAGAGAGAGAGAGAGAGAGAGAGAGAGAGAGAGAGAGAGAGAGAGAGAGAGAGAGAGAGAGAGAGAGAGAGAGAGAGAGAGAGAGAGAGAGAGAGAGAGAGAGAGAGAGAGAGAGAGAGAGAGAGAGAGAGAGAGAGAGAGAGAGAGAGAGAGAGAGAGAGAGAGAGAGAGAGGGGGGGAGGGGGGGCTGCTTCTGTGACAGAAGGTGACTCTGAGCACAGTACTCCATTTTTGTGTCGTACATAGTACAGTGGAACTTTGGTTCTCGAACTTAATTCATTCCTGAAAGCCATTCAAAATCTGAAATGTTTGAAAACTTAAACTATTTTCCCCATAGGAATCAATGTAAAATGGATTAATCTGTTCCCAGACATCAGTGTACCCTGCCTTAGCAGCTTATGATAGACACTCCCACAACCAAGATGGCTGCTTCAAAACATCCCCAGCTCACAAATTGTTTATCCAGAAAGGATGTATTGAATGAACTTAGTGATACAGAACTAATCAGAAGATAATGTTTAGACCATGCAGGTATTCTCTTTGTCACCAATCTAGTGGGGGAAGTCTTACAGAGTGCCAAAGAGAGGAGCAACCAACTTACCACCAAAATTAAAGTTATCATAACCTATGGACATCTTGCTGCTGGGGAAAGCTACTGGAAAAATGCAGTTGTGCAGTAGTGATGGCATTGTGGGTCATTGAGAGAGCCACAGATGGCTCAGGATTATTCTTGAGCACTGAAAACTGTTTGTTTACGTAGAGGATTTTCAACGGGATCACATTTACCTTATTTCAGATTTTTTATTTCTGTCTTACACGAAATAAAGATTTCTAAAAACTATAAATTAGTAATAAACGGAAACTTTTGCTACATCTTTTAATATCTGAAATCAAGTACCTTTGTTCTAGAACCAAATTATGGTACTGCAATTAAAGCAATAATGACTTGAAAATTTTGTTCGAAAAGGGAGGTGTTCACTAACCAAGGTTCCACTGCATTTTTATGGAAACAGGCTCAGTCCTTTTCCCTTTTTTGGGTAAGTGCAGTGGCTGGTTGTGGCTCTGTCATGTATGTTTGTGTGTTATATGTTTATCAAATGCTACTAATGTCCAGGGTCACAGCTGTGCTTGTCCAGAGTTAGAGGATAATACCATATTTCAGCTAGGCTACAGCTATCTACTTTCTAGATTTCCACCAATTTTATAGGAGGTGGGAGTTGGTCTTCTGGAAGACTGTAAATATACCAACACCTGGCCAAAGTGAGTAATATCTCAGTTGGACAGTGGGTGGTTTCATTACTGTGGGCAATTTATCCAGCAGGATATTAGCCTCACCCAGTGTGTGTATCCTGTCTGTCCCTTAGAATGTGACATTAATTCTTTCCAGCTTGGAGGATTAGTCACAGAGTTAAGCTGAGTGGCAGCCTCAGAGATCTGACAGTTGTAGATGACCACCAAGTGTCTGGATTTGTTGTGTTTGTGTTTCTGCCCTGCACTAAGCCATGTAGGTGGCGGCTTAGGGAAGGAGGGGACTTAGGAAAGCTGACCCCTGTTAATGGCAGCTGTGAGAGGGGCTGAACCTGGTTGTAGCAATATATATTCAGTAACCGTGGGAAAAAATGGATACTAGTGGCATGGAGCTAATAGATATGAAAAAAAAAATAAATAAAATAATAAAAAAAAATATAGAAAACTTTACTTGTATTCAGTATTCTGTTTTCCTCCCATGAGCTTTTATGACCATCTTGATCCTGTCTTGCATGGAATCAGTGAGGTTAGTGCAAGTTTGCAGTGGTATTCCCAGGATCCACAGGTTTTTGATGGTATCAATAAGGCATGGCACTGACGAGGTATCTTCATTTTCTAGCTGCCATTTCATCTCTGCCCATGTTTTGTATCGGGTTGAGGTCTGGTGAGTTTCCTGGCCACTTGATGATGATGTTATGTTCCTCAAGCCATTTTGTCACCTTTTTAGTTCTGTGGCATTGTGCATTGTCATGCTGGAAGAACCCAAACTGGTGCAGGTAAAAAAAAATAAGGTGCTCCTCCAAAGCTTTAATATAGTGGTGAGCATTCATAGTCATGTTGGTGGGCAGCACATACAGCCTAGTCTTGCCCATTATTCCACTAAAGGATCCCAAGCCATGACAGAAGAAGGATGTTTCACTTTGATATACAGGGCTGATATCTGATGGACAACAAAGGCTCCAATTTCACTTGGCACCACACTGGAATGATGATTCATCACTGATCATCACCCTATGCCAGTCCTATGCAGTCCAGTGTTTGTGTTGGATAGCAAAATCCAGCTAAGCCTGGCATATCCTATGAGGGGCGAGGGGTGATCTAGTGGCAGAGCATAGCGGAAGCTCTAGGTGCTTCTGGCAGCAATCCTGAATAGAGCGACTAGCAACATGTTGTAAGAAGTTAGGGTGAGCCTGCTTTCATTGCTGTGGTGTAATGTGAGGGGTTTTTTTTAACACCTCATGTTTTATAAGCTTACCTGTGGTCCTTGAAGTTTTATGAGTGAACCTAGATCCTAATTTTTGAGGGGGAACAGTGCCTAGAGCATGACCTTAAGCACACTTGAAGAGTGAAAAGAGGGATCTCATGCTATGCCCTGTCCTTGCACTTATTTCTTTTACCGTTAAGTTTGCTTCCCTTAACCCAATGATATGGACCTTCTCAGTATCACTCATCTTGCCTGAAGCCATCACAAAGTGAAAAAATGTAGCCTTAAATAGTGGCAAACCAACAACTAGGTCAAAAGTAAAAACAGGTCCTCTGAAAGTGCATCCTCCCACTCTGACAATATGGAGACCACTGAGCTATTAATCACATAAAACACATAACTGGCAATCCTATAACATGGTGAGGTATAATAACTTGCCAAAACTAACCACTACAGCACAGTAGGCTGAGACAAGGAAAATGACTTCAAGGGTACTGGAGATGGCCTTATATCATTTTTTTTTTCACAGGTACTGTGTATATGTATGTACATACATACATACATACATACATGCATAATATATATATATATATATATATATATATATATATATATATATATATATATATATATATATATATATATATATATATATATATATATATATATCTTTGTTTATGAACAGTTCCCAAATGAGATGTCAAAACAATCATCTAAAATTGGAGGATAAATGTCTTGAAACCTCCCTCTTCAAACAGTTCAAGTCATAGGAAGAAAGATATAAAGAAGCAGGCACAGAGTTCCAGAGTTTACCAGAAAAGGGATGAATGATTGAGTATACTGGTTAACCCTTGCATTGTAGAGGTGAGCAGAATGAGGGTGAGAAAAAGTAGTCTTGTGAAGTGGACCATGCAGTTATCAAGATCAGAAGAGCAGTTAGCATGAAAATAGCAGAAGGTAGCAAGAGATGCAACATTGCAGGTGATGAGAAACAGACATAGGAGAGAAGTTGATAAGACAAAATGTTTTTGATTCCACCCACTCTATAAAAGCAGTGTGAGTGGACACACTCACACTGCTCACACATGTAAAGTGTACTCCATACATGGACAAATAAGACCCCTGTACAGAATTACCAATTGGGAGGTGAGAAACCTGGCAAGGATGACTCAGAATGCCTAATTTTACAGCTCTTTTAGTTAAGGATTTGATGTGAAGTTTCCAATCTAAATTACTAGCAAAAGACTGAAGATCTTTAATGTAAAAGAGGGAGATAACTGAGTCTCACTGAAGAGGGGATAGTTGTCTAGAAGATTGTTTAGGTGATAGATGGAGGAATTGAGATTTTGAAGCATTGAACATTACTAAATTTGCTATGCTGAAATCAGAAATTTTTGAATGATCAGAAGGCAGGTATTCTGAGGTTCCCCTGCACAAGTTGTTTAATTCTTGAATGGTTGTATAAGAAAATAGGGAAAATTGTAAAGTGGTTTCATCAGTGTAGGAGTGGACAAGACACGAAGTGAGTTAGTAGATCATTGATGAATTATAAGAGAGTGGGTGACAAAACCCTGAGGAACACCACTGTAAATAGACTTAAAACTTTTTATCACAGAGGCAATAGAACAGTCAGAAAGAAAAACTTGAGATTAAGTTACAGAGAGAAGGATATAGGCCATACGAGGATAGTTTAGAAATCTTGTGCCAGATTCTGTTAAAACCTTTTGGTATGTCTACAGTAACAATGAAAGTTCTGCTAAAATCCTTAAAGGATGATGACCAAGACTCAGTAAGGAGGGCCAGAAGATTACTAGCAGAGCAGGCATGATGGAACCCATACTGATGATCAGATACCTAAGGCTGTGAAGTGATAGATGTTTAAGAATCTTCCTATTGAGGATAGATTAAAAAAAAATTAGAGAGCAGGAAAATTAAAGCAATGGGATGGTAATTTGAGGAATTAGAGAGATCACCCTTTTTAGGAACAGGCTGAACTTCCAGCAAGAGTGAAAGGTAGATGTTGAAAGAGTTGGGAGTTTGACTAGACAAGGTACAGTTTCAGAGAATAATAGGAAGGATTCCATCAGGTCCATAAGCATTCCGAGGGACCCAGTGAGGGCATGGAAAACATCATTGGGAATGATCCTAATGGGTAGCATAAGGTAGTCAGAGCCTAGAGGAGAGAGAGCGAGAAAGGAACACGCCATAATCACCCAAGGTAGAGTTTTTAGCAAAAGTTTGAGCAAAGACTTCACCTTTACAGATAGATGAGATTGCAGTGATGCCATAAGATCAAAATAAAGGAGGAAAAGATGGAGAGGCAAAGTTATTGGAGATGTTTTTGGCGAGGTGCCACAAGTCATGAGAAGAGTAAAATTAAAATATGGAAAGAATTTGACATTTTCTATTGATGAAGGAGTTTTGGGCTAGTTAGAGAGCAGTCTCAGTATGACTGCAGGCATAAACTGCATGAGATTCAGGTGATGGAAGGCTCAAGTACTGTCTGTGGGCTGCCTCTCTGTCATGCACAGAACAAGAACGAGCTGAGTTAAACCTAGGTTTGGAAAGTTTAGGGCAAGAGAAAGGGTGAGGGATGTACACCTCCATGCCAGTAACTATCACCTTTGTTGTACACTCAACTCATAGAAATGGGTCTCTGACATGGGAGCAGTAGTCATTCCAAGGAAAATCAGGATAATACCTCTTTGGTCCCTTCAATAAGTGAAGACCAAATACCAGTAGAGCAGCTTTGACAAAACCAATACTGGTGATCAGATAGAAGGTTGTGAAGTGATAGGTGTTTAAAATCTTCCTGTTCAGAATAGATTCAAAAACTTTACATGGGCAGGAAATCAAAGCAATAGGATGGTAGTCTGAGGGATTAGAACAGTCACCCTTTTCAGGAACAGACTGAATGTAGACAAACTTCCAGCAAGAAGGAAAGGTAGATGTTGATAGACAGAATTGAAAGAGTTTGACCAGGTAAGAATGGAGGCACAGTTTTTGAGAACAATAGGAGGCACCCCATCAGGTTCATAAGCCTTCCTAGAGTTTAGGCCAGCAAGGGCATGGAAAACATCATTGTGAAGGATTTTAAAAGGTAGCATGAAGCAGTCTTAGTGTGAAGGAAAGAGAGGAACAAGCCCTCAATCATCTTAGGAAGAGTTTTAGCAAAGGTTTGAGCAGAGTTCAGCTTTACAAATAGACGAGATGGCATCAGGTTGAAATAAAGGAGTAAAAGATGAAGAAGCAAAGTTATTGGAGATATTTTTAGGAATATGCCAGAAGTTACAAGGTGTGTTATATCTTGGAAAATTTGGACTTTCTAATAATGAAGGAATTTTGGCTAGTTAGAGAAAAGATGACATGATTCCAGGGAAAAATATAAAGCACCTGAGATTCAGGTGATAGAAGGTTTAAAAACCTTTTGTGGGCCACCTCTCTATCATATATAGCATAAGAACAGGCAGTGTTAAACCAAGGTTTCGAAGGTTTAGGTCGAGAGAAAGAGTGAGGAATGTACACCTCCATGGTAGACACTATCACCTCTGTTATGCGCTCGGCACACAAAGATGGGTCTCTGACACGGAACCTGTAGTCATTCCAAGGAAAATCACCTTAATACCTCCTCAGGTCCCTCCAACTAGCAGAAGCAAAACACCTGAGGCACCTCTGCTTAGGGGGATCCTGAGGAGGGATTGGAGCAATAGGACAAGATACAGATACGAGATTGTGATTGGAGGAGCCCAATGGCCTCAGCATAAGCAGAAGGATTAGATGGTAGAAAATGGTCAAGAATGTTGGGCATATCTCCAAGACAGTCAGGAATACGAGTAGGGTGTTGCACTAATTGCTCTAGGTCATGGAAGATAACAAGTTGAAAGTTAGTTCACTAAGATGGTCAGTGAAGGGAGAGAAAAGACAAAGCTGATGGTGAACATTGATTTCTCCAAGAACAAAGATCTCCACAGAAGGGAAGAGAGTCAGAATGTATTCAACTTTGGAAGTTAAGAAGTCAAAGAATTTCTTATAGTCAGATGAGTTACGTGAGAGGTATACAGCACCGATAAATTTAGTTTGAGAGTGACTCTATAGTCATAGGCAAATGGTGGTAAGTTCAGAAGATTCAATAGCATGGGCACAAGAGCAAGTTAGGTTGTTGCACACATAGTCCAGCTTTGGACACAATATGAGGATAAAGAAAGTAGGAGGGAACAGAAAAGGGGCTACTGTCAGTTGCCTCAGACACTTGTGTTTCAGTGAGGAAAAGATAAGGTTTAGTAGAGGAGAGGTGGTGTTCTACAGATTGAAAATTAGATCTAAGACCACAAATGTACAAGTTAATAAAAAATTTAGAGGAGTAATTATCATTTCAGCAGGTATCTACTGCCTCCTCCAACACCATTAATTAACACCTGTGTTAGTTAATGGTGGTTCACCTGAGCACACTCTGTCATCAGGAATGGTGGTTCACCTTAGCACACTCTGCCATCAGGAAGGATGGACATTTATTGTTGCATAATAGGCACCTGATACCTGCAACATTTAACACACTCTCCAATCACCTTATGTACTGCTGTAGTACCTTTGATAGTCCAATACCTTTCCCTTAGTGAGCACAAGATATGTTCATGTCCAACATTCTCATGATAGTCTCTGACAATTATATCAGTTACATGATGTTTATTTGGGAAGATCACTGAGAACTTAATATCACAACTAAGTGAAGCATTTGCATGTTTACCTCCTACTCTTAACAAGCCATTATGTAGGAATGGTTTTAACTTGACAATTGGACTCCTTCTTTTCACATTCTCATTCCTCCTCAAAGCTTTCAATTCCTCATGAAAAGTTTCTTCCTGAACTACCTTGACAACTGCTCTCCCTACTTCCTTTAAATCCTTTACAGTGAGATATCCATTGTCCTCCTTATCACTCCTTTTCCCTTAAAATATTCTTCAAGCCAGCCATCCAACTGCCTTCTTCAACTTATTCCAACTTGAGTAGTATTGCAATAGTTTGGTAATAGGGTTGGTATTACTTAAAGCATTACTAGCACTAGTAAACTTCTTAATCTCTAAATCCCCATCATTCAATGGTATCACTGCAAATTCACAAGGCCATTCACCTTCCTCTTTGTACAAGAAATCTGGACCCTTGAGCTACTGTTCACTCTGACATCCTCTAGATGCATCATCTGTTGGATTCAGGGCAGAATTAATATAACTCCATTGCTCCACTTGTGAGCCATCATGGATGACACAGACAGTTAGTCTCAAAAGTATGAAATCTAGCCTATCATTTCTGATATACTTCAAAACAGTGCTACTATCAGTCCAGAAAACTATTCTTTCTATTGGTACTTCTAGGGTCTTTGCAATGATGTGATTAACCCTGACAGTAGTCACAGCTGCCAACAACTTGAGGCAAGGAACAGAGATTACCTTCAGTCGTGTCACATGCTTTACCAAACCAAAATTCATAGTGGACATCACCATTTACATAAGCTAATCTTGAAAATGACACACTTCCATACCTTTTGCTAACATCACAGAAATTATGTACTTGACATGAAACAAAGGGGTCCAAAATCTTTGGGCTTTATGAACTTACACTTATCCAGAGTGATCTTGATCAGTTCAGGCATAAACTTAATCTTTTTTTTTTTTATAGGAAAGGAACTGGGCAAGAAAAACAGTGAGGTGCTGGTGTCCAAGGGGTCAAAAGCAGTTGTCAAAAATTAAAAGATAAGTAAGTGTCTTGAAACCTCACTCTAGAAAAGTTCACATGATAGAAAGGAGGAAATACAGAAGCAGGAAGAGAGTTCCAGAATTTACCAGAGAAAGGGAAGAAGGATTGAGAATATTAGTTAACTCTTACATTAAAGAGGTGGACAGAATAGGGGTAAAAGAAGAAAGTCTTGTGCAGGAAGGCCACAGGAGGAGGGGAGGCATGCAGTTAGCAAGACCAGAAGTGCAGTTACCATGAAAGTAGTAATACAAGATAGCAAGAGATCCAACAGTGGGAATGAGAGAGAGGCTGAAAAAAGCAAGAGATGCAACACTGTGGTTGATGAGAGAGAGGCTGAAGACAGTTAGTTAGAGGAGAGTAGTTAATAATATGAAAAGCTTTTGATTCCACCTTGTCCAAAAGAGCAGTATGAGTGGAACCCCCTCAGACATAGGAGTACATGGACGGATAAGGCCCCTGTACTGAGTTAGCAGCTGGGGGGAGAGAAAAACTGACAGAGACGACTCAGAACACCTAACTTAATAAAAGCTGTTTTAGCTAGAAATGAGATGTGATTAACCCTGACAGTAGTCACAGCTGCCAACAACTTGAGACCAGGAACAGAGATTACCTTGAGTTGTGTCACATGCTTTACCAAACAGTGTACAAGAGGGAAACAGCTGAGTGTCATTGAAGAGGGGATAGTGATCTGAAGGTTATGTCAAGTTGATAGATGGAAGAATTAAGTTTCTGAGGCACTGAACAATACTAAGTTTGCTATGCCCCAATCAAAAATTTTAGAGAGATCAGAAATCAGGTGTTCTATGGCTTCCCTGCATATGTTTATTTGAAGGGTTGGACATAAAAAAAAAAAAAAGTGAAAAATGCAGAGTGGTGTCATCAGCATAGGAATGGATAGAACAAGTCTGGTTTTGAACAGGGGTTTTCAAAGTGGTAGATGTTGACCCCCAGGAGTCGATGGGACCATCCAAGGGGTCGATGAATAGCCAATGGGTCGAAAGGGGGTCAATGAATAACCACGTGGCCAGTGAATGTTTACTACTGGGAGCGAAGGGATCACCAAAGTCTCCAATTTGAAATTTTCAATAATAATTTGTAAAAATCTGAAGAATATCAGACACCATTGATAAAAAAAAACATATATATTAATTTCTTGAATTCAGACAATGGGTCAAATTTTTTTCAGTAAATCTTCCAGACTTTAAGCAGCACTGGCAACACTACCTTCAAGCAACCCTCACCCTTTTGGTCTCTCACAGCTCTACTGTCCATACTAGAGTCCATACAGGATACATTCCTGTCTGTCCCATACTCAGTGAGCAAGGGTATCCCACACCCCATCCCACCCATGTCTCTCTCACTGTCTTCCATACATTAGTTCAGTGGTATATGAGGTATATCATAAAAGTGGTCTATGAACTGATTATTGTGACAAGTTGAAAATTTTGTGTAACAGACATAATGGCTACTGTTGCCAAGAGGAATGTCAACAGTATTCTCAGGAATATTTCAAATATGGATTCATTACTTCATTAACCAATGACACCATGTCTCGTGTGAAAACTTTCAGTAATGATGTCATGAAACTTGCAAAAATGAAGGGCCAACTTGAAAGGGTTCGCTATGATAAGAAAAAGAAAGACCTTGACTATTTCAAGACATTAAAAGAAAAATTTTGACTATTTCAAGACATTGAAAGAAAACTCTTAAGTCAATCAGATGAAGACTTTTCAAAGCACCAGACATTGCTGATACTGAAGGAAATTTGAAACCCTCAGACAACATCTCCCTCATGATAGCAAAGAAAGGAAAGGCACACACTATTGGTGAGATAATCACAATCCCAGCCATTAAAGAAGTTATAGGAACTGTTATGAAGAATCACTGTTCTGAAAAAAATGCCATTAAATGACAGTACAGTGCAAAGAAGAATTGATGAAATAGCAGATGATGTGGAAAAACTTTGGTATCTGAACTTCAGGATAGTAAACTATCCTTACAACTTGATGAGTCAACTTCTGGCAGGTCTAATCTTCTCATGGCCTATGTGAGATATTACAATCAAAGCCAAAAGAACATTATTGATAAAATAAAAAAAAAATAAATAAAAAAAAAAAAAAATGAAAAATAAATAAATAAATTATCATCAGTTTTGTAAGGATATGAGAGCATAAATTTGTGTTTTTAATAAACAAATTAGATTCCATGCAATGCACATCTATTTTGTCTTTGTTTAGTATGGAGATGATGACCCATAAGGCTGAAAAGACCAATAAGAGGAAACCCGCCTGAACCAATGGCGAGACTTTCCTTCCTCACCCAGTCAATATTATGAGAAAAGATGGGCTTCACTCATTCTGTGGCACAAAAAAAGCTGCACAGGGCTCTTTTATTAAGAAGGTAAATGAGTCATGCCAACAACAGGACACTAGAAGACCCAAGGTGATCATTGCTGCAGACCTCCATTTTCCATTGGGTAAATAACACTGTAATAAATACTTTAATTGCTAGTGTCAGTGCATCACTCCTTCCTGTGGAACCCTCCAAGGCATCTCCTACCATATATATCACAAATACACTCCTGCAGATCTAGTCTATATATGTCCAACAGTTCAGTGTCATTCAGGTCATCGAAAACATCCTTATGGAAATGATAATTCAAGTGATGAGCTCGGCCTCAACTGTTGGCTCTTTGGTTAACTTAGTCTTAACATAACTCTTAAAGTTATGCTACCTATGGACCTGTCTTAAATTTCAGACCTAGACTCAGCACAACTTGGGAAATTAAGCACAGCCCCAAGCATAAGAGCTTGTTTGAGTCAAATTTCTATAGTTAAGAATCTTTGTTAACATGGTCCCAGGAATTTTTTTTTATCCCATCCAGGACTTAACCTACTTGCTTCTTGCATAATCCACCTTCCATTCACCAGGGTTGGTGCAACCATTCTAAGTGGATCATACATTGAACTAACAACTGACAGCAATCTTCTCCCTGTCATGAGTTTGTTGTTGTCTTTCACAGATATTGTAAGGGTGTCTGACTCAGCATTCTAATACATTCCTAGTGCTTTTTCCATGGCAAAGTCACAACATAGATCCAGTTCTTTCATGAGCTGTTAATCCAACTCAAATACACATCAAAATCAGTTAATGGAAAATCTGGTTACCTATAATCTTAAAAGTTCAATGCCCAGGGCTGAAGTCCACATATTTAATGTTGATGCCACTCAGTACAAGTCATTCATAAGAGCATTAGACAGTAAGCTCACTGATGAAGAGGAAAAGCTTCTTTACTTGGAACAGTACACTTCTGTAATTGTCAGGGTTTGTAGTCAAATGGCAACATCAGCAGGATATAAAGAAATCAGATGACTTTTGGAGCCAAAGTATGGTAATGAAGAAGCCAAAGCAATAGCTTATGCTAATAGGATAATGGAGTGGCCATGCCTGAAAGGTGATGATGTTGATAGTTTTGATAGCTTCTCTATCATGTTCAAAAGATGTCCTAATGCATTATCAGGAGGCTCACAAGGAGCCAAGGAAATAGATCACTCTAAGACAATGAAAAAAATGTTGAGAAAATACCAGTGTCCATACAAGACAAGTGGTTTGAAAAGGTGGATTTATATTCTGTATTTGTATACCACTTATGTTTATAAAAAAAATAATGTTGCAGAAAGTAATCCATGTCAGATCAGTGTCAAGAATTAAAGTCCAGCTAGATATGGGCAGTTTCAATTACACCTTAAGTATGATATGGGCAAGGGCTCCTACATATTGGATATTAAAAGAATGTGTAAGGGAATCAAACGAGCCCCTATTCAAAATATTCCAAGAGTCCCTAAAACAAGGCAAAGTACCAACAATGTGGAAAAAGAAAAATATTGCTTCTTTGTATAAGAAGGGAAATAAGCAGTGTCCATTGTATTACAGACTTGTCTCACTCACCAGTGTAGTAAACAAATTAATAGAACAACTGAGAGGAAAACATGAAATGGTGAGAGAATTCAGATTAAAAAGCATAACAAGCATAACAAAACTGCTAGGCTATTATGAGTAGCAGAAACTATACAAGAGAGAAACAGATGGGTAGACAGTATTTATTTGAATTTCAAGAAAGCTTTCAACAGCGTACCACACAACAGACGTATGTGGAAATTATAACACTTAGGAGGTATTCAGGGAAAATCACTGGAATGAAAAAAACATTTTCTGGATGGAAGAGAAATGAGGAAATACTAAGAGGAAAATGCTCATCCTGGAGAAATGTAATAAGCAAAGTCCCACAAGGATAAGTGTTAGCACCAATCATGTTCTTGATATATGTTAATGATACAGATGCTAGTATTGGAACAGACTTACTATATGAACATATTTGCTGATGATGCAAAGTTGTAAAGGAAAATAAATGATGAAAGCTCCTGTAATGAGTTACACAAAGACTTCCCAGGACTCTATGAATGGAGTAAGAAATAGCAAATGAATTTTAATGTTGATAAATGTCATGTGGTAAAATTTGGCAGAAATTCGGAGACCTGATTGGAATTAGAAATTAGAAAACACAAATCAAAAGTATATGGAAAGGAAAAAGACTGCAGTACATTCAGAGATATGATCATCTGGCAACTCACAGAAATACCAGACCCACCATTAACAAAGAACATGAGTTTTAAGAAAAAATAACATAACTTATTCAAACAGGAGGCACGCCATGAAGAAATAACGTAACTTATTCAAACAGAAGGTATGCCATCATCACACTACAAAGATATCCCCTGTCACACACAAGCTGTAGAAGATTAATTCATTTAGTAACAGAAGCATCAGAACATCTGTGGAGAAGCAAAAAGAGAAGGAGTCATTGTGAATACATTGGAATCAAGGAACAACCTCCTGAAATTTGATACCAAGGAGCAATTCAAGATATAAGTATATCCAGCAATGGCAAGGTGGATGGGCTGGAGAATGGCTGGAGCTTGATACACAGCCACCTCCTGGTGGTGAATTCTGGGAGATTATTTTTGTTACAATATGTAAATCTGTAAAGTGCATGAAAGGCGAAGCTGTCAATAATGCAAAATTGAAAGGAACACACATGTGAAGAATATGCTTAATATTCAAATCACTCTAGCTCAAAACTCTGCAAGAGCCCAATGGTTGCACTACTCATATATACTGCTGGATAGGAAATATTATTCTGTGTTCAGTGGTATGTGTCCACTCTTGTTTAGACCAAAAAAAAGTTGGTGAAAACTGGAGGAAATTGACAAAATCCCATTTTTGACATCCTTTTACTTTTGGTAAGTCACTCATTGACTCATTGACTTCAGCCAATAGAAAAGATGAAAGCTATACCATATTAAATTGATAGAGTTGTGCTATCATATGGGCTCATTTCATTACAATCAGCTGCATAGTTCCAGATATTAGCATTTGAATAGCATTTTGGTCAGGCTGGGCCGGGCTGCTCAAAATGAAACAATCTCCATAGTAAACTTTGCTTTGCTCATAATAAAAAATATTTATTCTTTATATACTTTAATGAGCTATAAAAAAAATAATTGTTACTCCTCTGCTCCCATTTGACATGATTTGCTTTTTGGATATATAATAAATAAATATAATTATTCAATACTTAAAAGTGACATGGCAGGAACAGATGATAACCAATCTCAATGAAATATTACATAGCTAGAGTATAAGTGATATAAAATAACTTATGAACTAATCATGTAAGTTTCTTTATTTGATTTTTGGGAATTTTTTTTTCAAATTTGTCTTGAAAAAATTTAATTCTTCAATATTTCAGGCAGATATATCTGTGTACAGATATATCTGTACAGCTTACAGAATTAGTATATTTTTAAAATCCAACTAGAAGACAATACTGCACACTAGCCACAAACAATTCACAATAAATTGTAGAAATTGGATAGTATGTGAAGTTTTTCCATTTTAGACACATTTTTCAAACTGAAGAGCTGCTGGGGAGAGAAGATACTGTCCTAGCAAAAAATATTTTTAACACCACTTTTCTCTCACCATTTGGCACCTTTTCCACACTAGCCACAAAACAATTTCAAAGAAAGTAAAAAAAATTATCCACCCTAATATGCATGTATTATATGCATATAGAGTTGTGAGAAGGAAGAGTTGTCTTTAGAGAACAGGCTATGATTGCCCCACTGTGTTGTGAGATACAAAGGACATCATAGTGAGATCATTGATAAATTCACAGCACCTTGTGATCCAGTGCTAGAGACCTAAGTGGGAGTAATTATTGTTTTGGCAGGTGTCTACTGCCTCTTCCACACACTTCAGGTAAGACAGCTTCTGCCACCCTGAAACTGAGAAATACACTTAAGTACATCTACAACAGAGAATCTTCAGGAAAAGCAGGACACACACCTTCCACAAGAGCTCCAGGGAAAGATGCGGAAATGCCTGGGTGACTACACACGGCAAGAGCCTGAAGGCGTCATACCACCGGTGCTCCCAGACAGCAGTGTGAAGCAGCTTCAGTGACCACATGAAGTCTGTTTTCTCTGGAGAGAGAGAGAAAAAAAAAAAAAAAAAAAAAAAGTAGTATCATTGTTAGTAATGACTTCATCATCATCAGCCTCAATGTGTGTAAGTATATAAATGTGTTTAATTTCACAGTTTTAAAGATGTAATCTCAAACAACTTTGTGTGAATTGTAACCCAAATGAAGTTTATTTTCTGTATTGTTCAGAAAGAGCAAATAGGTACATAGTATTAAAGGGACCAGATGCTTTTGGTTACTTGTCAGTACATTAATTTTTACTTGATGAATCTGAATTTAATATATATTGTAGTAGATAATACGAGATGCTAAACATTTTAACTAAATATGCTAATGTTACACAGTATGTTAAAGAAATTTTCCTAGACTTGGTGATTAAATGCATGAAACACACAAAATGATTTGCTCAGTTTTTCCATTTTATGTTTCTTCATTCCTGAAAACATTAAAGCAAATTTTAACCAATATTTCAAATTACGCACAAATTACAAACATACAAAAAATAATCACAGCATCTTTGTTACTTGGTGTACAAAAAAAAAAAAAAAAAAAAAAAAAAAAAAAAAAAAAAAAAAAAATGCAACTAAATTGTTCTCCTTTCATTTCCTTTTATGCAGCTATATTCAGATTTCCAATAGAATGAGAAATAGCAAAGTTATAAGACAGAATAGATGAAAACTTAATTTTGAGAAAATGGCCATTTTCTCTGTCATTATGTAACTGACAAAAAAGTTCATATAAAATACTAATAACTTTATATATATATATATATATATATATATATATATATATATATATATATATATATATATATATATATATATATATAGCATATTTATCAATATTTTGTTGTGTGCTGCAAAATAACACCATATAAAATGAAGGAAGTAGTAAGAATGAATAAGAAAAGAAAGAGAGAGAGATAGAGATGAGAAGAGACAGGTTGGGGACGAGACTTGGAAGTGTCCCAGACATGGAGCTACCAAGCCTGAAGCTTCTAGAATGATATTCATTCAAGCAGTCACTCATGTTCCCCATGTAAATTTCCTTACTTCCCACTGTCCATTTAATCTGACTGAATCTCATCCAGTATTTTGTAGAAGAGTTGCTCTTGACAATAAAGTAATTAGTATTCATCTAGCCCCCTAGTTTAATCAGTAAAAATTTCAAGAAGTAAAGCATTTTATTTGTGTAAAGACAGAGCGAGGAGCAGCGTGTGGGAGGGTGTGGGTATGAGTCAACCACCAATTCTTGTACCCCCTCCCTGTAGCAGCAGATGGAGAGTGCTGGGTGTACTTTCCCACATTACTCACTACCCAGTGCTTAGATGGAGCAGACATATTGAAACAAGCAGTAACATTTGATGGAGAATAGGGAGGGATAAGAGGTAGTCAGGTCAATTGCCTTAAGCAGATAAATAAATAAGTCATTACCAGCTGTACGCCCCGGCCTACTTATACAGAACGGGATCTCCATAGTAGTCTGCCAGAGAAGGTAGTTATGTGGAACACTCCGTACCGAGGGAAATGACTCCTTAGCTATGTGTGTGTGCAGGCTGAGTTCTTGTACAGTGAGTATTGACTGACCCTCCTCTGTGTTTGTGGGCACTCATTTGTGGTAGTGCCTCTTGTTCGTGAGCTTCTTTAGTGTTAACTGCTATGCATCAGGCTTTTGGAGGGTGCTTGACTTGCAGAGGGCTTAAGTAATTAGCTGTGTAGTGAACTTTATTCCCTCCTCAGGTCCTGACAAGGCCTGCCGTCCAGGAGGTGGTAGACGACACTACTTGGCTTAAGGCTATAGCACACCGCTGGACAGTGGGTGGATTTGTTATGGAGGGCAGATGTCCAGCGAGGTGTTATACCTCAACCATATATGTGTTATATGTTATAACTGTTTTTCCTAGACGTGGTTCTCGATCCTTTTGGTGTAAAGTGTTGTTAAGAGTATTTCCCTTGTCTGTAGGTAGCTAAAACAGACTGGCGATCTCATTTAGTGTGACCTGATGTTACGACTGTTGTAAAAAGGATACAGGAGTCACAAGGGACTCTTGTACATTGGTATTTGAACCCTGCACTGAGTCCACATAGGAGGTGGTCCAGGGAAGCTAAGTCCAGGTGCAGCAGCTTTGTGAAGGGGCTGGGAACTGTGGTTGTAACAATATTATTAGGATATTAGGATTCTTGAGGACCGACAGATATCAGCTGAACTCAAAGCAGATACTCTGATGATTTTCCATAAATGAGTTGAACTTATCATCCTTGACTTTCTGGACATGAGAAAACTTTCCACAAAGTGAATGCCCAAAACTGAATGCTGAATGGAAGTGCATTTCAGTGACAACACCAACGGCAACTTAGATTTGGTTTGCAGATGAAAAAGCAGATCTCATGGCCTGTTTAATCACCATAGATGAAACCTGACCTCACCACTGTGATCCCCAGACAAAACCACAATCAATGGAGTGGCATCACTGTAGTTCACCACATCCCAAGTAATTTCTGACCCAGAAGTCTGTAGAAAAGAGCCTGCCTTCAGTGTTTTGGGACAAAGACATAGTACTCCTCATCACATAGCTTGTCAAATACCATAAGTCTTTGAAGCAGAAACACTGTAGGAAGCTAAGCAATGGTGTCCTATTTTTTGCAGGACAACACACCTATGCACAAAGCTCAAAACACTGGACAAAAAATTTGTGACTTCAGCTCCAAATTGATGGAGCTTCCATCTTATTCTTCAGATTTGGCCCCCTCCAACTACCACCTCTTCCCACAATCGAAGACACTTCAAGGGAAGAACTTCACTACCATTCACAGCTCAGTTTTCCCAAACTCTAGTGTCAGAGTTGCCATCACAGGTTGCACAATAACAAAATTTTTGTACACTTTTCTAGTAAAGAGTTGTCCTACCTATCCTACAAATTTAATAGCCTCACCCTTTTGCAAGGCCTCCAAGCCAGGAACTTTTAAGCACCCCTTCACACACTCTCAAGCCACTACTGAACACCTCATCATGCTTTGGGTCAATAATGTCATCTTTTGTCTTTCTCTTCATCATACATTTTCTCTGTTACTACATGGAATGAATATAATAAATCTTAAAAGGTATAGCGTGATGATAGACAATGAAAGAAGAATCCAATGAAGTTGCTATTCAGAAAGAAAACAAAGAATAATTTCATCAATTTGATCTTGCGTATTACTTGCTTACCCTGTAAGTTGTACTGCTTCTTCACTTGTCCATGGTGTGTTGAGTCACTCTGCAACAAGTATTCCTTGCATTAATGTTTTCTAACATTTAATTTTGATGCAAGATACCTCAACTGAGAGTAACAGTAATACAAAACAAAGAAGTAGCAAGAATGGCTCTTTAGTTACTAAACATGTTCAGTGTGACCAGCAGTGAAGCTGACTTCCCACCACTGAAGAAGGAAAAACATTTGGTACCCCAATTTGGCACAAATCACCCATGTGAGAAGTACAATTGTTTATGTCTTCCGCTGAGTTCATTACAAACACAGAACTGTACAGATGCCTGTGGATCATGTTGCACTACAAACAGAATACATACTTCTACTGTAATGCAAACCCACTATTGGAAGCATAGCCACATTTGGGTGCCATTTCATTTTGAGCAAAGTAAATGGTGGACCAACAGTATTACATAAAACTATTGAATTCAAGTAATTTGTTAATATATTTTTTTTATTTCATTCTCCTTTAATACCAAATTTCAAGGCAAATAATGTTTGAAAAGGCTTTCTATGAGACTTCAGCATCAACTGCACTGGGCTTCTTCATCAGAGGATGAATACTCTGATTTCTGATGGCCTTCCTGATGATGCAACAAATAATTCTACTGAAACAAAAGACTACACAGATGATGCACCTGCATGTGTGGCAAATGAATGAATGTCACATCCTCACAAACAGGTTGTCCATTCATAGAAAAGGAGAAGCTTTGTATATGACCAAGTTCTTCAAAACAATGTAGTCTTTTCCATTGATGTTTAAATATCAATCATTACAGATGAAATAGTACATGAAATAGTGAAAGAATCTAATAAGTATGCTTCTCAGGTAATCTTGTCACAAAGGGTAACAAGAATCATAGCTTAGAGATTAGGTTCATAATCTGTTTTCATAGAAGGCTTCAGAATGATTAGTAGTGGTGGAAAATGGTCATAAAATTACTTACCAAGACTGGGACCACTGAAGAAGTAGTCACTTCCTGAGGCATCCTGGTCATGGCAGACACTCTGGAGCCACAAGGAAGATTTCTTGCAGCCTTATCACTCGATTCAGGGTCTGGGAGGCGGGGAACACGAGGCTGCCATAGAGACGTGGTTCTGTGCCTCTTGCGCCGTTTCTTACTCGGCAACGGGGGTTCATCATTGTTGCTGCTGATGTTTGAAGGCTGGACATAATCATGGTCAGCCACATCATCATCATCAGACATAAAAAGGTCTGATCCACAGTTTTCTCTCACCTGTAAGAGGTTCAGAATGTTATTCTGAGTAAGACACAGCAAACCACACTGCCTCTCACATTGTCAAAATGTAAGTGGCTATTCCTGGACAGGAACATAAAAGGCAATTTGTTACAAGCTGTAAAAGCTCAGCTGACAGCAGACCAAGATGACAATGGACAAAGTTAAAAGTGGACCAAATTTGGCAAAGAGCATGATAAGCACTGGTCTGAATTAGCAGTGGTGATCATGGCTGTGAGGTCTCTTCTGCTAAAAGCTCCAGTATATACCCCATTAATTGTCTGAACTTTGCTACTATTTTCTGTGTGCCTAACCTCTCATCTTTTGCTTATGCTGTTATCCTATCTTCTCTGTTGGGCTCCTCCAATCACAATCTCATATCTGTATCCTGTCCTATCACTTCAGTCCCTCCTCAAGATCCCCCAAGCAGAGGTGCTTCTGGCATTTTGCCTCTGCTAGTATGGGGGACCTGAGGAGGTATTTTGCTGATTTTCCTTAGAAAGACTACTGTTTCCATGACAGAGACCCATCTGTGTCTGCCAAACACATAACAGAGGCGAGTGTATGGCATGGATACGTACATTCCTCACTTTTTCTCGATCTAAACCTTCCAAACCTTGGTTTAACACAGCCTGTTCTCATGCCATACATGATAGTGAGGTGGCCCACAAAAGGTACTTGAGTCTTCCATCACCAGAATCTCATGCACTTTATATTTCTGCCCAGAACCATATCAAGTCTGTTCTCCAAGTAGCCAAAAACTCACTTATTAACAAAAAGTGTCAAAATCTTTCAAGATCTAACTCCCCTCAAGACTTCTGGCACCTAGCCAAAAACATCTCCAATAACTTTGCTCTTCTTCTTTCTTTCCTTTATTTCAATGAGGTGGCACCACTGCTAACACATCTACCTCTTAAGCTGAACTCTTTGCTCAAACCTTTGCTAAAAACTCTACCTCAGACTATTCAGGGCTTGTTCCTCCCTCTCCTCCAACTTCTGACTACTTCATGCTACCTATTAAAATTCCTCACAATGATGTTTTCCATGCCCTTACTAGCCTAAACCCTCAGATGGCTTATGGAAATAAATGAGTCCTTCCTATTGTTCTCCAAAATTGCACCTCCATGGTTGCACCTTGCCTAGTCAAACTCTCAACTCTCTCAGTCAACATCTATCTTTCCTTCTTCCTGGAAGTTTGCCTACATTCATCCTGTTCCTAAAAAGGATGACCATTCTAATCCCTCAAACTATCATCCTATTGCTTTAATTTCCTGCTTATCTAAAGTTTTTGAATCTATCCTCAAAAGGAAGATTCTTAAACATCTATCACTTCACAACCTTCTATCTGATCACCAGTATGGGTTCCGTCAAAGCCACTCAACTGGTGATCTTTTTTTTTTTTATGTAGGAGGGACACTGGCCAAGGGCAACAATAAAATTAAAAAAAAAAAAAAAAAAAAAAGGCACACCGAGATGCCAGTCCCAGAAAAGGGTCCAAAGCAGTAGTCAGAAATTAAAGGATAAGTGTCTTGAAACCTCCCTCTTGAAGGAATTCAAGTCATAGGAAGGAGGAAATACAGAAGCAGGCAGGGAGTTCAAGAGTTTCCCAGAGATAGGGATGAATGATTGAGAATGATTGAGAGGTTAACTCTTGCATTAGAGATGTGGACAGGATAGGGGTGAGAGAAAGAAGAAAGTCTTGTGCAGCAAGGCCACAGGAGAAGAAGAGGCATGCAGTTAGCAAGATCAGAAGAGCAGTTAGCATGAAAATAGCAGTAGGAGACAGCTAGAGATGCAACATTGGAGTGATGAGAGAGAGGCTGAAGACAGTCAGTTAGAGGAGAGGAGTTGATGAGACAAAAAGCTTTTGATTCCTCCCTATCTAGGAGAGCAGTATAAGTGGAACCCCCCCCAAACATGTGAGCAGCAGGGGGGGTGAGAAAAACTTGCGGAGACGTCTCAAAATGCCTAACTTCATAGAAGCTGTTTTAGCTAGAGATGAGATGTGAAGTTTCCAGTTCAGATTATAAGTAAAGCACACACCAAGAATGTTCAGTGTAGAAGAAGGAGACAGTTGAGTGTCATTGAAGAAAAGGGGATAGTTGTCTGGAAGGTTGTGTCGAGTTGATAGATGGAGGAATTGAGTTTTTGAGGCACTGAACAATACGAAGTTTGCTCTGCCCCAACCAGAAATTTTAGAAAGATCAGAAGTCAGGCATTCTGTGGCTTCCATATGTGAAATGTTTACTTCATGAAGAGTTGGATGTCAATGAAAAAGACGTGGAAAAGTGCAGAGTGGTATCATCAGCGTATGAGTGGATAGGACAAGACGTTTGGATTGGAAAGTCAATGATGAATAATAAGAAGAGAGTGGATGACAGGACAGAACCCTGAGTCTTGGTCATCCTCTTTTAGGGATTTTGGTAAAACTCTTTCTCTTGCCTTAGACATATCAAAAGCTTTTGATAGAGTCTGGCACAAAGCTTTGATTTTCAAACCACTTTCCTATGGCTTCTATCTTTTCTCTTTGTAACTTCATCTCTAACTTCATCTCAAGTTTCCTTTCTCACTGTTCTACTGCTGCTGTGGTAGACAGTCACTGTTCTTCTAAATCTATTAACGGTGGTGTTCCTCAGGGTTCTGTCCTGTCACCCACTCTCTTCCTATTATTCATCAATGATCTAAACCAAACTTCTTGTCCTATCCACTCCTACGCTGATACCACCCTGTATTTTTCCACATTTTCGTAGACGTCCAACCCTTCAGGAAGTAAAAAGTTCTCACAGGGAAGCCACAGAATGCCTGACTTCTAATCTCTCTAAAATTTCTGATTGGGGCAGAGCAAATTTAGTATTATTCAATGCCTCATAAACTCAATTCTTCCATCTACCAACTCAACACAACCTTCCAGACAACTATCCCCTTCTTCAACTATTCCCCCCTTCAACTATTCCCTCTTCTTCAATGGCACTCAACTGTCCCCATCTTCTACACTGAATACTCTCAGTCTGTCCTTTACTTGTACTCTAAACTTGAAACTTCACATTTCATCTCTAGCTCAAACAGCTCCTATGAAGTTGGTCATTTTGAGATGTCTCTCCCAGTTTTTCTCACCCTTCCAGCTGCTAACTCTGTAAAAGGGCCTTATCCATCCATGTACAGAATATGCTTCACATGTCTGGGGAGTTCCACTCATACTGCTCTTCTATACAGGGTGGAATCAAAAGATTTTTGTCTCATCAACTCCTCTCCTCTAACTGTCTTCAGCCTCTTTCTCATTGCCACAATGTTGCATCTTTTGCTATCCTCTGCTGCTATTTTCATGCTAACTGCTCTTCTGATCTTGCTAACCACATGCCTCCCCTCCTCCTGCAGCTTCACTGCACAAGACTTTCTTCTTTCTCTTATCCCAATTCTGTCCACCTCTTTCTAATGCAAGAGTTAACCAGTATTCTCAATCATTCATCCTTTTTCTCTGGTAAACTCTGGAACTCCCTACATGCTTCTGCATTTCCATCTTCCTATGACTTGAACTCCTTAAAAAGGGATGTTTCAAGACACTTATCCTTCAATTTTTGACTACTGCTTCAGATCCTATTCAGGGATCAGCATTTCAGTGGGCCCCCCCCATTTTTTTGGTTGCTCTTGGCCGGTGTCCCACCTACATAAAAAAAATTAAATTAAATTGAAAATAATAATGTGATGATTGTACTCCTAAGTCTCTGACTCATGTTTTGTTTTCTGTTTGTGCCACTTGGTCCTTCACAAGAGGTGTTGAAAGTGTTGTTATTGCAGAACATATTGACCTCAAATTTTTCTTAATTTAATTTCACATTACTCACTTCTGTCCATTAGATTTTCTCAAAGTCTTCTTCTAACTTATACATGTGATGTATGAGGTTGAAAATTTGGGTGTCATCCACTAAAGACAGGAGTGAGCTTTTTATGTTTGTGTTGGTCATTAATCATATTAATAAAGAGTAAGGATCCCATAACACTACCTTGTGGGACTCTGCCTGCTATAGTGCCCCTTGCACATGTTACTTGATACCTTTCTATTAGAAAGGATTGGATCTACCCTCTTACTTTGTCCTTCATTTCCAGTTGAGACAGTTTTTGCAGTAAGATCTGGTGGTCTACCTTGTCATATGCCTTGGCAAAGTCAAGGTGGACTACATCCACCCACTAGTGGAATATTTAACTCTATCAAACATAAATGAAAACTATTTTAAATATACAAATTAGGAACATTATCACATGACATTCTCAAACAATACAGAAATCAATTTACTCAAATTAATCAATCTGCAAAAAGCAACTTTTAATGTCAAATCTTTATGAACTTCAAAAATAATACAAAGAAAATTTTATTTAACGAAATAAAATACAACATGCAATAGAAACACTATTAAGGGCCTTCCAGTTTGACAACACTAGTATATTTAATGATCCTTCAGACATATCACACATTTGCAGTAATTATTTATCCAGGATTGCACCTGCACTTGACAGCCTCCCATAAGAGAGAGAGAGAGAGAGAGAGAGAGAGAGAGAGAGAGAGAGAGAGAGAGAGAGAGAGAGAGAGAGAGAGAGAGAGAGAGAGAGAGAGAGAGAGAGAGAGAGAGAGAGAGAGAGAGAGAGAGAGAGAGAGAATTATCCAAACTCCATGGTACTTCCTATTGTGACTACTTGTGAGCTGAATACTGTCACCAAATAACAAAACTTTAGATATAAATGATATCAAGAGAGACTCTGATTTATTCTCAGTCACTTCAGCCATATCATTTAATCCATCTGTTGCAGATGGAACTTTTCCTGCCATGTTTAAGACAGCAAAAATTATTCCTATTTACAAATCTGGCACCAATGGTGACCCAGAAAACTTTTCACAAATATTTCAACTCGCAGTACATATTATCTACAATATTTAAAACTTTAATGAAGTCACATTCAATTTGTTACCTTGTATATATATAAATATTCTTAAGCCTTCTCAGCATGGTATCAGACACACCTTTATAGCACTGGATAAGTTTCCTAATGATATATTTTCTGCCATTGATAACAAACTCTGTTTAATCAATCTTTATTGATCTTACTAAGGTATTGCTCCAATCCCTCCTCAGGATCCCCCAAGACAGAGGTGCCTCTGGCATTTTACCTCTGCTAGTTTAGAGGACCTGAGAAGGTATTATTCTGATTTTCCTTAAAATGACTACTGCTTCAGAGACACAGAGACCTGTCTCTGTGTGCTGAGCACATAACAGAGGTGATAGTGTCTGGCATGGAGGTGTACATTCCTCAGTCTTTCTCAACCTAAACCTTCCAAACCTTTGTTTAACGCAACTTGTTCTCATGCTATACATGAAAGAAAGGTGGCCCACAACAATTATTTGAGCCTTCCATCACCAGAATCTCGTGCACTTTATATTTCTGCCTGGAATCATGCCAAGTCTGTTTTCCAACTAACCAAAACCTCTTTCATTAATAGAAAGTATCAAAATCTTTTAAGATTAACTCCCCTCATGATTTCTGGCACACAGCCAAAAGCATCTCCAATAACTTTGTTTCTTCCTCTTTCACTCTTATTTCAACCTTATGGCACCACTACCATCTCATCTATTTCTAAAGCTGAATTCTTTGCTCAGAACTTGGCTAAAAACTCCACCTTAAATAATTCAGTGCTTGTTCCTCCCTCTCTTCACCATCCAACAACTTTATAGTACCCATTAAGATCCTTTGCAGTGATGTTTTCCATGCCCTCGCTGGCCTTAACCCTTGGAAGGCTTATGGACCAGATGGGGTCCCTCCTATTGTTCTTCAAAACTGTGCCTCAGGGCTTGCATCTTGCCTCTTCCAACTCTGTTTATCAATTTTCCTTCTTGCTGGAAGTTTACACTACATTCAGCTTTTCCTTAAAAAAGGTGACCATTTTGATCCTTTAAACTAATGTCCTATTGCTTTAATTTCCTGGTTCTCTACAGTTTTTTAATCTATCTTCAACAGTAAGACTCTTAAGCATCTATTACTTCACAATCTTCTATCTGATTGCCAGTATGGGTTACATTGAGGCCACTCTACTGGTGATCTGACTTTCCCTACAGAGTCTTTCATCATCCTCTTTTACAGATTTTGGTGAAGCTTTTGCTGTTGCTTTATACAATATCAAAAACTTTTGATAGAGTCTGACACAAAACTTTGATTTCCAAACTACCCTCCTATGGCTCTTATCCTTCTCTCTGTAACCTCAAGTTTCCTTTCTGACTGTTTTATTGCTGCTGTGGTAGACAGTTACTTTTCTCCTAAATCTATTAACAGTGGTGGTCCTCAGGGTTCTGTCCTGTCACCCACTCTCTTCCTACTATACATCAATGATCTGCTAAGCCAAACTTCTTGTCCTATCCACTCCTACACTGATGATACCACCCTGTACTTTTCCCCATCTTTTTGTAGACATCTAACCCTTTAAGAAGTAAACAGTTTACATTGGGGAAGCCAAAGAATGCCTGACTTCTGATCTCTCTAAAATTTCTGATTGGGGCAGAGCAAAATTAGTATTGTTTGATGCCCCAAAAACTCAATTCCTCCATCTATCAACTTGACACAACTTTCCAGATAACTGTCCCCTCTCTTCAATGAAACTCATCTGCCCCTCTCTTGTACATTGAACAGCCTCACTCTGTCCTTTACATATTATCATAACTGGAAACTTCACATCTCATCTCTAGCTAAAACAACTTCTATGAAGCTGGGCTTTCTGAATCATCTTTACCAGTTTTTCTCACCCACCTAGCTGCTAATTCTGTACAGGGGCCTTATCCATCCATGCATGGAGTATGCTTCTCATGTATGAGGATGTTCCACACATACTGCTCTTTTAGACAGGGTGGAATTAAAAGCTTGATCTTATCAACTCTCCTCTACCTGACTGTCTTCACCCTCTCTCTCATTACCACAATGTTGCATCTCTTGCTATCTTCTACTGCTATTTTCATGTTAACTGCTCTTCTAATCTTGCTAACTGCATGCCTTCCCTTTTCCTACAGCCTCTCTGCACAAGGCTTTCTTTTTTGTCTCACCCCTATTCTGTCTACCTCTTTAATGCATGTTAACCAGTATTCTCAGTCATTCACTCTTTTCTCTGATAAATTCTGGAACTCCCTGCCTGCTTCTGTATTTTCTCCTTCCTATGACTTGAATCCCTTCAAGAGGGAGGTTTCAAGACAGTTATCCTTTAATTTTTTGACACCTTTTGATTCTGTTTGAGGACCAGCACTTCAGTGGCCCACTTTTTTATTATAATTTTGTTGCCCTTGGCTGGTTCCCCTCCTACATAAAAAAAAAATATATATACAGTGAACCATAACATACTCCATAGTAAAATGCACCATTATGGAATTTGCAGCCCAGTACTTTCCTGGTTAAAGATTATTTAACAGACAGGCATCAACATGTTTTCTTAAGCAGTGAAAAATCATCTACCCTGATTACTCTTGGTGTTTCCCAAGATAGCGTCCTAATACCTATATTACTTCTAATAATTAATGACACATCTGACATTTTCTCAGAATGTGAAAACATTTAGTTTGCTGATGATATGACAATATACTGAACAAGACCAAACCTGGATCAACTTGCACATAATGCCATTGCCTTACTAAATCATACCATCAGATATAATAATATCCTTCTATTATGCTCACACTTACTAGAGTCAGCTGGGATAATTCTGAATGGATTTTGACAAACTTTGATCTAGTTTCTGTAATTATTAAAAAAACATACAAAAATTTAATACAAACATAAGCTCATTTCCTATATGGCACTAATTTAAACAGAAAATTCCAAAGCAGCTTTTTGAGTAATACACTGGAAAGGGTGGACCACATTGCTCAACAAAATGGGGTAAAACGGACCACATTTCACAGTAAATTGTACCACCATGAAATAAGGCTAATATTTACTTTTTAACTACCATATTTGCCAGCACATTAGACACATTTTTTTCTTTAACAAAGTATCTAACAATTACCATATGCAGACATAGTAGAGCTGACTTTGCCTGTAAGTCTGAGCCTATAGCTATGGAGTTGAAGCAATAGTACATTAAGCACAAATATTGTTAACAATAATATTACTACTAATAAAATCTCTCTCTCTCTCTCTCTCTCTCTCTCTCTCTCTCTCTCTCTTCCCTTGTTCAGCCTTCCCTGCCACCCTCTCCTTTCCTCTTCCTTGTCCCTTATCTCTGACGGGGGGAGGTTTGAAACAAGATGGAAGAGGAAGGGAGAGGAAAGGAAAAAGAGGAGGGAAGGACATAACCAGGTAAGAGTACATGGAGTGAGGAAGTGGAGGAAGGGTGAAGGAGAATGGGAGGGCAAGAAAAAGAAGAAATAATAAATATAAGTAACAAGGGTAAGGAGTGAGTGAAGAATTAGAGGGAGGGAGGAAGTATTGAGAAAAAATATTCTCTTCCTGTCCCCTCCTTTTCACTTTTCCTCCCTCCATTCCCTTTGCATTTATGCTCCTTCCATCCATTTTCTTTCTCAATCTCATTCTATTTAGCAATCCTTGGGATTGTCTCTCTCTCTCTCTCTCTCTCTCTCTCTCTCTCTCTCTCTCTCTCTCTCTCTCTCTCTCTCTCTCTCTCTCTCTCACACACACACACACACACACACACACACACACACAGGGTGGAGGATGGGTGGGTGGGTGGGTGGGTTGGATGGATGGAAGGAGGGAGGGAAGGGGGAGGAAAGCAGAGAATGGAAAGGGAGGGAAAGGGGAAAGAAGGCAGTAAGGCAGAGGAGGACATGGAAGGGGGGGTGGGAGGTGGGAGAGAAAGAGAGAGAGAGAAAATCACACCCCACCATGATTTTTCATTATCAGGGTAAACCGGACCAAAATTGAGTATTATTTGAGAGAACAAGACAAAATTGAGTATTTCTGATGTACCCATGTTAAAATAGAGGAGAAGTACTCTATGTATGTTGATTTACCAGGAGATAGTCTACCACGTGTTTGCCTCATGCAAAAGTTTGCCTAATCAGCTGATTTTGTAAACAAAGTTTGCCGTAACTTTATTTTATCAATATTTTACACATTTTGAGAACTTACTCTTCAATTCTGTTCCATATCAATTTCTGCATTTAAAACAACAGTAGAAATGTGAAAATAGTTACTTTATTATATAGGATATTCAAAATGAAAAAGTTTTATTTAGATATTGACATTTATTTACACACACACACACACACATCTAGGCAGTATGAATTGCCCTGGTCCACTTGCCAGTCCGAAATACCCTGATCAACACTACTAACCTACTGCAACCCTATATGATGCACAACATACTCCAATCATGTAATTCCTTCATTATAACTCAAAAAGATTGTAAGAGTTTAATTAAACAGTAATCACCTATAGCAGTGGTTCTTTATCTTTTATGACTAACCCAAAATCCTGTCCAGATTGACCATGGCAACTTATATACCTTCATAAACACTTTTATTTAAGATTCAAACTAGGTTTAAATGGCAAGAGTAGATATATGCTGTTTTTTGTCTATGTCTCTATGATTTGCTTAGTCTTAGATGTTAATGACTTGGGTATTCTATACACAGGATTAATACTTTGATACCATTTTCAATAGGTATATTGGGAAACAAATTGTGCACATATCCTTGGCGACCTGTTGAAATGGCTTGGCAACACAACTTTGGGTTACAACCTAGGGATTGAGAACCACTGATCTGGAGCGTACAAATCCACTCTTCAAACAGATTAAATTTTTAAAAACTAAATTGTATAACTAAACTTGTAGTAGCTACACTCGTGTACATAAATAAAAATTAAATGCATTACCACCTCATGATTACAGTACCTATCATCACGATAATTTAAGTCTTCCCCTTCACCACCCTTCAAAGTTTCAACATAACTATTTAAGGCCTATCATATGGAATTCAACCCCTCTTCAAATTCAGGATACACCCACCCTCAACAAATTTAAAAGACATTAAAAATAATCACATCCTGTCTACTTGCTAATCGACTTTCTGCCCTTTTTTTTTTTTTTTTATGTAGGAGGGACACTGCCTAAGGAGAGAGAGAGAGAAAAAAAAAAAAAAGCTCACTGAGATGCCAGTCCCAGAAAAGGGTCCAAAGTGGTAGTCAAAACTTGAAGGATAAGTGTCTTGAAACCTTCCTCTTGAAGGAATTAAAGTCATAGTAAGGTGGAAATACAGAAGCTGGCAGGGAGTTGCAGAGCTTACCAGGGAAAGAGATGAATGATTGAGAATACTGGTTAACTCTTGCATAAGAGAAATAGACAGAATAGGGGTGAGAGAAAAAAGAAAGTCTTGTGCAGTGAGGGTGCAGGAGGAGGGGAGACATGCAGTTAGCAAGATCAGAAGAGCAGTTAGCATGAAAATAGCTGTAGAAGATAGCCAGAGATGCAACACTGTGGCAACGAGAGGCTGAAGACAGTCAACTAGAGGAGAGGAGTTCATGAGACAAAAAGCTTTTGATTCCACTCTGTCTAGGAGAGTGGTATGAGTGGAAACCCCCAGACATGTGAAACATATTCCATACATGGATGGATAAGGCCCTTGTACAAAGTTAGCAGCTGGGGGAGTGAGAAAAACTGGCAGAGACATCTCAGAACGACTAACTTCATAGAAGTTAGGAGATGTGAAGTTTCCAGTGTAGATTATAAGTAAAGGACAGACTGAGGACCTTCATTGTAGAAGAGGAGGACAGCTGAGTGTCACTGAAGAAGAGAGGATAGTTGTTTGGCAGGTTGTGTTGAGTTGATAGATGAAATTGAGTTTTTGAGGCATTGAACAATACCAAGTTTGCTCTGCCCCAATCAGAAATTTTAGAAAGATCAGAAGTCAGGCGTCCTGTGGGTTCCCTGCATGAAATGTTTACTTCCTAAAGGGTTGGACGTCTATGAAAAGACGTGGAAAAGTGCAGGGTGGTATCATCAGCATAGGAGTGGATAGGACAAGAAATTTGGTTTAGATCATTAATGAATAAAAAGAAGAGAGTGGATGACAGGACAGAACCCTGAGGAACACCACTGTTAACAGATTTAGGAGAAGAACAGTGACCGTCTAACACAGCAGCAATTGAACGGTCAGAAAGGAAACTTGAGATGAAGTCACAGAGAGAAGGATAGAAGCCGTAGGAGGATAGTTTGAAAATCAAAGCTTTGTGACAGACTCTATCAAAAGCTTTTGATGTGTCCAAGGCAACAGGAAAAGTTTCACCAAAATCTCTAAAAGAGGATGACCAAGACTCAGTAATGAAAGCCAGATCACCAGTAGAGTGGCCTTGACAGAACCCATACTGGCGATCAGATAGAAGGTTGTGAAGTGATAGATGTTTAAGAATCTTCCTGTTCAGGATAGATTAAAAAACTTTAGATAGGCAGGAAATTAAAGCAATAGGACGGTAGTTTGAGGGATTAGAACAGTCACCCTTTTTAGGAACAGGCTGAATGTAGGCAAACTTCCAGCAAGAAGGAAAGGTAGATGTTGACAGACAGAGCTGAAAGAGTTTGACTAGGCAAGGTGCAAGCACGGAGGCACAGTTTCGGAGAACAATAGGAGGGACCCCATCAGGTCCATAAGCCTTCCGAGGGTTTAGGAAAAGGGGCATGGAAAACATCATTGCGAAGAATTTTAACAGGTAGTATGAAGTAGTCAGAGGGTGGAGGAGAGGGAGGAACAAGCAAAGAATCATCCAAGGTAGAGTTTTTAGCAAAGGTTTAAGCGAAGAGTTCAGCTTTAGAAATAGATGTGATAGCAGTGGTGCCATCTGGTTGAAATAAAGGAGGGAAAGAAGAAGAAGCAAAGTTATTGGAGATATTTTTGGCTAGATGCCAGAAGTCACGAGGGGAGTTAGATCTTGAAAGATTTTGACACTTTCTGTTAATGAAGGAGTTTTTGGCTAGTTGGAGAACAGACTTGGCATGAATCGGGGCAAAAATATAAAGCACATGGGATTCTAGTGATGGAAGGCTTAAGTACCTTTTGTGGGCCACCTCTCTATCATATATAGCACGAGAACAAGCTGTGTTAAACCAAGGTTTGGAAGGTTTAGGACAAGAAAAAGAGTGAGGAATGTACACCTCCATGCCAGACACTATCACCTCTGTTATGCACTCAGCACACAAAGATGGGTCCCTGACACAGAAGCAGTAGTCATTCCAAGGAAAATCTGCAAAATACCTCCTCAGGTCCCCCCAACTAGCAGAGGCAAAATGCCAGAGGCAACTTCACTTAGGGGGATCCTGAGGAGGGATTGGAGTGATAGGACAAGATACAGATATGAGATTGTGATCAGAGGAGCCCAACGGAGAAGAAAGGGTGACAGCATAAGCAGAAGGATTAGAGGTCAGGAAAAGGTCAAGAATGTTGGGTGTATCTCCAAGACGGTCAGGAATATGAGTAGGGTGTTGCACCAATTGCTCTAGGTCATGGAGGATAGCAAAGTTGAAGGCTAGTTCACCAGGATGGTCAGTGAAGGGAGAGGAAAGCCAAAGCTGGTGGTGAACATTGATTTCTCCAAGAATGGAGATCTCTGCAAAAGGGAAGAGGATCAGAATGTGCTCCTCTTTGGAAGTTAAGTAGTCAAAGAATTTCTTATAGTCAGAGGAGTTAGGTGAGAGGTATACAGCAAAGATAAATTTAGTTTGAGAGTGACTCTGTAGTCGTAGGCAGATGACGGAAAACTCGGAAGATTCAAGAATGTGGGCACAAGAGCAGGTTAAGTCTTTGTGCACATAAACGCAACATCCAGCTTTGGATCGAACATGAGGATAGAGAAAGTAGGAGGGAACAGAAAAGGGGCTACTGTAAGTTGCCTCAGACACCTGAATTTCAGTGAGGAAAAGAAGATGAGGTTTAGAAGAGGAGAGGTGGTGTTCTACAGACTGAAAATTAGATCTTAGACTGCGAATGTTGCAGAAGTTAATGAAGAAAAAGTTAAGGGGGGTGTCAAGACACTTTGGGTCATCAACAGAAAGGCAGTCCGACGTGGGGACATTTATGGTCCCCACCCCAGATGGGGACTCTGAGGCTGGTGTAGAAGTCGCCATGATGATTTTGAAATTTTTGAGTGAAGGGTGTGTGTGTGTTATTAGGTGCTTGTAGTTTTGTGTGGAGGAAGAGAGTTGTCTTAAGAGGGCAGGCTGTGACTGCCCCTTTGTGTTGTGAGACACAAAGGCCTTAGCTAAGGGCTAAGGCCAGGGAGGGCATGGAAAACATCATTGCAAAGAATTTTAACATTTAGCATGATGTAGTCAGAGGATGGAGAGGGAGAAACAACCCCTGAATTGTCCAAGGTAGAGTTTTTAGCAAAGGTTTGAATGAAGAGTTCAGCTTTGGAGATAGATTTGATAGCAGTGGTGCCATCTGGTTGAAATAAAGGAGGGAAAGAAGAAGCAAAGTTATTGGAGATATTTTTGGCTAGATGCCAGAAGTCACAAGGGGTGTTAGATCTTGAAAGATTCTGACACATTCTATTAATAAAAGAGTTTTTGGCTAGTTGGAGAACAGACTTGGCATGGTTCTGGGTAGAAATATAAAGTGCATGAGATTCTGGTGATGGAAGGCTTAAGTACCTTCAGTGGGCCACCTCTTTATCATGTATAGCACAAAAACAGGCTGTGTTAAACCAAGGTTTGGAAGGTGTAGGTTGAGAAAAAGAATGAGGAATGTATGCCTCCATGCCAGACACTATCACCCCTGTTTTGGGCTCAGCACATAGAGACAGGTCTCTGACATGGAATCAGTAGTCATTCCAAGGAAAATCAGCTAAATTCCTCCTCAGATCCCTCCAACTGGCAGAGGCAAAATGCTAGAGGCACCTCCACTTAGGGGGGTTTCTGAGGAGGGATTGGAGCGATAGGACAATATAAAGATATGAGATTGTGATTGAAGGTGCCCAACAGAGAAGAGATGATGACAGCACAAGCAGAAGAATTAGAGGTTAGGAAAAGGTCAAGAATGTTGGGCATATCTCCAAGATAGTCAGGAATACAAGTAGGGTGTTGCACCAATTGCTCTAGGTCGTGCAGGATAGCAAAGCTGAAGGCTAGTTCACCAGGATGGTCAGTGAAAGGAGAGAAAAAGCCAAAGCTAGTGGTGAACACTGGTCTCAAAGAATGGAGATCTCCACAAAACGGTTGAGAGTCAGTGTGTGCTCCACCTTGGAATTAAGTAGTCAAAGAAATTCTTGTAGTCAGAAGAGTTAAATGAGATGTGTACAGTGCAAATAAATTTAGTTTGAGTGACTCTGTAGTTGTAGCCAAGTGGTGGAAAACTCTGAAGATTCATGAGTGTGGGCACAAGAGTAGATTAAGTCGTTGAGCACATAAACACAACATCCAGCTTTGAATTGAAAATCAGGATAGAGAAAGTAGAAGGGAACAGAAAAGAGGCTACTGTCAGTTGCCTCAGTGAGGAAAAGATGAGGTAGTGTACTACAGATTGAAAATGAGATCTAAGACTGCGAATGTTGCAGATGTTAATGAAGAAAAAGTTGAGTTGGGTGTCAAGACACTTATGGTTAATATCAGAACTGGCTAATATCCGAACTGGGAACATTCGTGGTCCCCTCCCCAGATGGGAATTCCGAGGAATCGCCATGATAATTTTGAATTTTGAATGAAGGGTGTGTGTGTAATTAGGTGCTTGTGATTTTGTGTGATGGAAGAGAGTTGTTTTTAGAAGGCAAGCTGTGACTGCCTCCTTGTGCTGTGAGACACAAAGGGAAATGTTCAGTGAGGTAACAGCTGGGCTTAATGATAAGTTCACAACACCCCCTGATCCAGTGATTCAGACCTCACTGGGAGTAATTATTGTTTTGGCAGGTGCCTACAGCCTCCTCCCTTAATATGGTGTCCCAGCATTAAATTATTATTATTATTATTATTATTATTATTATTATTATTATTATTATTATTATTATTATTATTAATAATAATAATAATAATAATAATAATAATAATAATAATAATAATAATAATATTATTATTATTGTTACAATTATTATTATTATATTATTGTTGTTTTTGCAATTATTTTTATTACTATTATTAATATTACGATTATCATTACATCAAATTATAATATAGAATTATATTATTTTATCCCTTCATGTAAACTGTATATAAATTGTTCCATGTTAATAATATTAATAATCTTGAACTAACCCTCATGATGATAATCTGTGTCACTGTCTCATAACTTGCATTAGGTGTTCTATATATACTTTTAATGTAGCAAATGTAAAAGACCACCTTACTAACTGCAGACTATTATCATTATCATTATTATTATTATTATTACTATTATTATTTTCATTATTATTATTATTATTATTATTATTATTATTATTATTATTATTATTATTATTATTATCATTGCCACCAGCCAGTTTAACTCTCTCCATGATATATACAAATCACTTTTGCCTGAAAAGCTTACATAGCTTTATATAATGCTAGCCATAAGTTTTCACTTATATACATATCTAATTACATATATGTATAACTATTAGCCATTAATAAATGTTTCTGATGTTTCATCTCTTCCCTGGAATTTCAGTATTAAATTGTGAGTGTATCACTCAGTTAACCTTCCTTCTAAAACCTTGGTGGAAGTCATTTAGTGGCGGCTAACTTGGTAGTGAACTGAGGGGCAAAATTAAAATAATCTTACTGGTGCCTGTAAATGTAAATTAAGGAACTATATAATAACCATGAAATTTAATACACCAATGTTGACTAAGGCCTAGTTCACAGCAGCCTGCCACCATCACGTCTGTCACTGTCTGTGAAGTCACAAACTTGACAGCTGTCTGCTTCGGAGGAGATGAGCTCCATCAGAGGGTGAGATTGTGACATCAGTCTGTTAGTCCCACAAGCCAAGGATTCTATGTAAGAGGGTATACAGCCTCAATGGGAAGGCTGGAGGAACTGAGTAGTGAGTTTAGATAGCAACAGATAGTGAGCCAATCACCAGCAGCTGACTGGGATCTTGGCAGGAGAGGAGCAAGCATTACCCTGTTTCAAAAATGGCTCCCTGTACAAGCAAGCATGGCTGTTGTATTTGTGGCAAAAAGAAGAGTATTCTGCAAGCAGTGAGACTCCATGTATTTCCCACTGACATCAGAGGGTACATGTGAAAGGCTGAAGACATGTTGACTGAGGTAATAGTCCATAATCAAACAAAAGGCAATGTAAATAAGGGGAACACTTTCATGTTCAAGGACTTCTGTCTTCTCATCTTTAGCCACTTGTGATTGTTATCAAATCCAGCAGACTTTATTTCCTGCCCTTAAACAATAGATAAACATTATTTAGGAGTAGACAAGTTAAGACTACTCGTTCTGCTGGTGTGGTGCAAATAGTATGTTGACACGTTAGCCACTTTTCCAGGCTACAGAGGAAGTCACATATGCTATACAGACCTTGTTCAGCTCATTGAGGAGATTAGGCAAGTTAATATTAACAATAATGTTCTGTTGGTATTGGCAGAACAGTGGTGTTTACTGTTGAGGGCACAGTGCCTTCTGGCATGTGTGGCGATGCTGCCAGGCATACCACTGGCTGAATTACTGTCTCTTGAAGACTATTATTCTAGTCCATCCTCTTGTGTTGTGCCGTGGTCTACCTGATGCCTTGCAACACTTCATTACCTCCTGGCTGAGTGCAAAATTATCTGCTACATGGCCTGAAGGGAAAAAATGTAGAGTTTACATTTACAGAATCCAGTAGAGTAAGAAAAAAATTAAACTTATTTGTTACATTTGAATAACATTCTTTTCTTTGTAAAATTGCTTTAGCAATTTTGTCTTTGTTAGATGTTTTAACTCCACATTGACCAAAAAGGAACAGCAAAACTAATGTGTTAGTTGGATGGAAATTTTAATCACTCCAGCATGCCTTTCTCTGTCATTAATCAGTCATTTTTATAAAATGCCATTTTGTTTCAGGTGTGTGAAACGGTTCCATGCTCTCAGTACCACTTGAGAGTAACTCAAACTGCCGGGCCCACTGTGATGCCGAGGGACAGCTGCTCGGTGATGCAGAATTTTTCATTATTAAATGCATAAGTTACATACTACCTGAGGTTATGGATGTTCCAGAACTGTAAAATATGGACCTCATTTCAATATATTGCCTCTCAGTCACAGTAACTGTAGCAAGACCAGAGGACTGTAAAAATAGTTAACATAGAGTTATGTCTGATACTAGATATTTTCTGCATTTCTCAAAGAGAACATGGCTGCCACTTGTTCAACTACTATTTATTACTGTTACGCATACTATTGGCAAGTTATGGTCACTGGAACAAAATCATGTTTCATAATGCGTAATGTAATTTATAGTGAAACTGAAGATTGAATTTTTCCTGCTAGTGTGATAACAATATTACAGATGACACCAACAAGAGCCACACACTGTGGGGGTTCCTCATCACAACTTCTTGTCTGGAGGACTTCTTGCTATATGGACATCTTGGTGGAGGTAAGATTCATTGATTTCTCTTCATCTCCATATATTTACACTCATGATTTATATTTCACTTAATTTCTGTGGAAAATATATTACTATAGTTATGTATTGATATTTAATGTAAATACCTAGTGGATGAATGAGATTAAGATAGCACAAGGAGTTTTCTCTTGGGACAATTTAAGATATAAGTTTACACAATGAGTAATGTATGTGCATCTTACAGGATATTCCACAAATGAACACCAGGTCTCCCAAGCTCCAAAGTCCTGCAGTTTCTTTTACTGGGGATAGATTAACAGAATTAATGAATCATGAAGACATCCTACTCATGGTAGGCCTGCATGTGGACAGATGTGGGAAGTGGTAACTGGCATGAACACTGTTCCCTTTAGTTCAGGGGTATTAAGTTCTCAGCCAAACTACACATTGGGCACTAGTTGCTGTTAACCTGATCATGGCATAAATCCCTGTTATCTGGTATAGTTTTAGACACAATTGCCCCAATATATCTTTCAGCAGTATTTGAGGTAGTCACCTTCTGTCCTGTGAAACACTATCACAGTTAGTCCTTTGCAGAGTTTTTAAGAACAGGTGTCAGTCCATACAGCAGTCAGTCCATGCAGCATCAATCAAGAAAGCTACTTAGTGTGTAGTGATTTTATATCTTTGGATCACTAATGATTGTTTACCTGTGTGCATTCATATTTAAGAGCATGTGATTCTTTTTATTTTTAACTTTATAATGTTAGGAGAAATACTACTTTTTACCCATTGCTATATCAATATGGCTTAGAAAATCTAGTTTCTATTGTATTTCAAGAAAAGCGGAAATGGGAAATCATGTAAGGAACTTGTGCACCCAAGATGTGAGGAATGACATTGGGCTCCATTAGGTCATATAGATTTGTGTTCTTACAACATGGAATGTTCATTAATTATATTAGTGCTTGCCCTATATAAGGAAATGCATTGCCAATAACACTGCATATGTTGGATGAACCCAATAAGGTGACGTGTGTTTATTTTATCTAGTTCTGTTTTTAATATGCAATGCACAACAGCTTTTGGGTATGTCCCCTGCCATTT
>NC_087165.1:1028010-1038010 GCF_035594125.1 Scylla paramamosain
AAGAGCTTTTGATATGTCCAAGGCAACAGCAAAAGTTTCACCAAAATCTCTAAAAGAGGATGACCAAGACTCATATATATATATATATATATATATATATATATATATATATATATATATATATATATATATATATATATATATATATATATATCACACCCCTATGTGAGAATGACACTAAAAGGAAGAAAGGGACACACACACACACACGCCATCGTTACGTTTCATACATTATATTATATAGTGTACTTATAACGAAAAGTCCTGTTGAGAGAGAGAGAGAGAGAGAGAGAGAGAGAGAGAGAGAGAGAGAGAGAGAGAGAGAGAGAGAGAGAGAGAGAGAGAGAGAGAGAGAGTTTGACCTCTCTATACCTAACATAACCAATTGCAAAAACTTATGGGTGGAGCCTATTTTGCGGGGGATCGCCAGCTTAGGTGAACACAGGTATAGTTGATCCTCACTGCACGTGCTCGAATGCTGTGTTTACCACAGGATCACCTGCGCTGATGGTATAAGATGAGCGGTGTGCCGAGTTTCCAGATTCATCGAACAATAGTCTTCACCTCACACTTTAGGAAAATATATTTCAACATTTATTATAGTAATATATTATTTCTTTAACTGTGTATAAATACTAATATTTCACATTTTCGTGATATCAAGGATATCCAACACCATCGATAATGGGCAACACTGCCGCCGTCCTACCGTCAAAAGATGAATTTATTTAATCTCTGACGGCGAGACGGCCGTCGGCGCCGAGGATTGCGATTCCCATCTAGCTCACTGATGGTGTCGGTGGTGGCGGTGACGGGCAGGTGTGAACCGGGCCTAACAGCACGGTTTAAAAGACATATTAAGAACCAGCTACATTGGTATTATTAACTACTAACACCACGTTTAAAAAATCGGGCCTTAGTCTATCAGTTTCCTACTAGCGAATGACCATAACACGTTGCAAACGCCACAGTGAAGGCTACACTATGCAGACACTAGTTTCGGTCAGCCTCTGCCAGGCCATGCAGTAATGGCCGGTGAGCCGGTGACTTTTAAGACACCTATCAAACCTTTATCATCCACGAACTTTGACGCTTGTTCCACGCACATTTGTGCCACCACCACTACTCCTTACCTTTGAAGTTCCTCTTTGCCGTCTGGGTCGCCTCCTGGCAGGTATCTCACTCATTTTGTGGTACACACGTGCCACAAGCCGAAACCATGCCCGCCAAACTCTGATTTTAATCTTGATCTTGATGTTACAGGTGGCTCGGGATTACTCCTTGTAGGATAATTGTGATTGAACTAATTTTAATATTTTTTTTTCTTGTTGTGTGTATTGATGCGTGTGTAATTAAGTTTTGGATTAGTTTTACTTGGGAATTATCTCTTTAGAATAGTTTTTATTTACAACTTTTTTTTTATATTAGGTTAGTTTGCTTAAGTTTTAAGTTAATGTTTTTGAATGTTATTCCCTTTTATTTTGTTTAGTACGCACGTAAATTGTTACAGTTTATTTGAAGATTATTGTTTTTTTATAGGATATTTTCTTTTTTTTCAGTTTTATCAGTTGAAAAGTAGTGTTTTATTGATTTTTAACGTAAATAATTTAGTTCCTTTTCTTTCTTCTTTCGGTTAACTGCTAACAGTGATGCATTATTTATTGAAATATGAAGTTTATGGGCATATATGAGGAATTATTTGTCATTATTTTATGGACCAATCGTATGTAATTAAATGTAAATTTGTAAGGGATGTTGATGGTTAATAAACAATAATAAAAAAATGAAAATACGATATGTTGGGCCGGCCTCACCGGCAACACACCACCCGTTTGTAATCGGCAGTCAGCCTCGGGACACATAGTAGAGGACACGCAATTTCCACTTCGTTTCACTCGCCCCTCTTACACTCCTGAACCAAGCCTTTGGATCGGCAACTCCAGTAGAAGACAGACAAAGAACATGCAGAAAAAAAAAGAAAAATAACAGTATCCTCTACACTAATTGTCCCTACACCTGGCACGTCACATTCTCTCCAGAAACTCAATTATTATTTCATCCGTCTCTTTACACAGTCCCAGCAACACCACTATCCATTCCCTACCCGTGTTCTCTACTCTTTCATTCCTATTATGCCCTAACTCAATCAGAATCACTTGCATCATCTCTTGTATTCTTGTGCCTGTTTCACTTCATTCTTTCCAATAATTGGAAAGAATGAAGTGAAACAGACACAAGAATACAAGTACTTAGGGACGTGGATGAGTCCAAATAGGTGTGAAAAGGCAAAGAATAAAAAATTCTTTCCAATTATTGGAAAGAATGAAGTGAAACAGGCACAAGAATACAAGTACTTAGGGACGTGGATGAGTCCAAATAGGTGTGAAAAGGCAAAGAATAAAAAAAAGATAAGCTTGGTGAAATAGTGAGTAGGTTAATTGGGAACCGCAGCAAGGATAAGAGCGGGTATGACGTGCTGAGTGAAGTATGGAAGAATGTGGATGTGCCGAGTATAATGTATGGTATGGATGTGGTTGCATGGAACGAAAATGAAATTGATAAGTTAGAAGCGGAGCAGAATAGAGTAGCAAGGATGGTACTGCATGCACCTAATTACACAACAGTGGAAGCTTTTAAAAGTTATATAGGATGGAGCACGTTTAGGGAGAGACTTACTAGAGCAACACTTAGGTACAAGATTAAGCTTGAAAGAATGGATAATGCAAAAATAGCAAGAGTGGTGTATATGTGGAATGAAAGTGGAAGCAAATGAAGGAAGAGGGGCATGAAAATGACAGACAAAATTGGATTACAAGTTGTGTGGGGGATGAGAATGGCTGGGAGAAATCAAAATGAGCGCAAATGGGTCGTGACAAGAGGAGGCAGAGTGGGACCTGAATGGGATGTGAAAAAATGGAAGAGTGAGATAGAAAAGTGAAGTGTGTGGGATTGAATGAATGGAAGAACGGTATGGAGAATTATTCTCCATACCGAATTACTTTCATACTTAGACCTATTCACAATCATTACCTTACTTTTCTCCCCGCTAAACCTAACTGCAAAGTCTCTTCCATACCCAATCTATAACATCCAGCAAACGTTGGAGCTCATCTTCCAATTCATAAGAACAGAAGAACTTAAGAAATAAGGGAAGCTGCAAGAAGCGACCAGGCTTACACGTGGCAGTCCCTGTATGAAATATACCTACCTATTTCCATCTATTATCCCCATCCATAAACCTGTCTAATCTTCTCTTAAAGCTCTCTAATGTCCTATCACTAACAACATGATTACTGAGTCCGTTCCAATCATCTGCCACTCTATTTGAGAACCAATTTTTTTCCTATTTCCTTCCTAAACCTAAATTTTTCAAGCTTGAACCCGTTATTTCTTGTTCTACCCTGGTTGCTGATCTTAAGAATTCTGCTTACATCCCGCTTATACCACTAAAGACTTCTATCAGGTCCCCTCTTAACCTACGTCTCTCTAAAGAATGTAGATTTAACAACTTCAGTCTCGTAAGGAATACTCCTTATCCCCTGTATCTTTTTAGTCATTCTCCTCCGTACTGATTCTAATAGACCTATATCTTTCCTGTAATGTGGGGACCAGAACTGCACAGCGTAGTCTAGATGGGGTCTGACCAGCGCCAAGTATAACTTTAATATTACTTCCGGCCTTCTACTTTTAACACTCCTAAAAATGAATCCTAGTACCCTATTTGCCCTATTTCTGGCCTCTATGCATTGTTTTCTTAGACGGAGTTCAGAGCTAACTATAACTCCTAAATCTTTCTTGTACCCTGTACCTACCAGACTTTGGTTGTTTAATGTGTACCTACTGTGTGGGTTTCCTCTACCTACGCTAAATTTGCGTTCATTGATATTAAATTGCATTTGCCATCTGTCCGTCCATTCATTCATCCTATCTAAATCTGCCTGCAAGGCGATGGCATCCGATTCTGACCTATTTAATCTACCTATCTTTGTGCCATCCGCAAATTTACTAAACATCACTACTAATTCCACTATCCAAGTCATTGATATATATATATATATATATATATATATATATATATATATATATATATATATATATATATATATATATATATATATATATATATATGTATATATATATTAGAAATAACAATGGCCCTAATACTGATCCCTGTGGCACCCCACTAATTACATGACCCCACTCGAATTTCGAGATTTATTTGTAATTTTCCTATTTGTTGTTTTTGGTTTATTTGTTTTCCTATTTGTAGTTGGGGCTGTTCATTCTCTAATCTCTAGTAGTTGATGTGTACAGGAAGGTGAAAGCCTCTCCTTAGAAGGCATGTGAACAGATTTTGTCGGTCTCTTGGGAACAACTTTTAGGAAGCCTCACCTCCTCAGCTTAATCCATAAGGTCAGAGAGTTCTAGATATGCTTCAAATGTATGTAATGAAAATAATTGTTTTCAAGGGTTTTCAAAACTATACTAGAAATGTTTCTTAGCTATCAACTACTATAGTTAGTTTGGAATCAAGTAAAGAAGTCTTGTGTTTGTGACTACGAGATTAATTGACAAGAGTATAAAAATCAATCTGGAAAAGTGGTGATAATATTCTAGACTCCTTTCCAACCTTTATTATTGGTTGTTTTAGTTCCATTTTTTTCGCAGAACATTTGAATAGACATAAAACGTAACACAGTGAGGGAAATGCCAGTTCCCCTGTAATCCCCAAATACTATTCAAATGTGTCTGTGAAAGAATGGAGCTAAAACAATCAGTAATAACGGGATAAAAAGGTCTCTAGAACATTGTCATAGTGGGCTTATACTGAAATTGGTGAGATGTACGTACGTACTAGCTAATAAAAACCAACTCTCCAGCTACCGCGTAGTCTACAGCCCCCTACACCTGTAGCATATAATTATAGCCTATCTTGTTTTTTATTTGCTGATCCAGTTGAACATTTCACATTCCCGGTATGATGTGCTATATTCAGTCTTAAAAAATACGATTTTTTCCATCTACTAGGTAATGCTGTTTGCCAGCTCAAGGATGATAAATCCCAGTTAGAGCATATAACATGTTTCTGACCAATAATAACTAAAACTTAATGTTTTATGCATTAGAATACTTAAATGTTGGAATTATCATGTGAAGATGCTGTAAATCTTTGACGAGAGGTGATGGAATTCGACAGCTCTTTCAATTTGGCGGGTGCTCCGCACAATGTAAAGGAACCGGAACTCGCATGGGTAAAGGCGCCCGAACGCGCGCATTTATCTTTTCTCTACGATGATGGATACTGTTTTCCATTAGCACATAAGTATATTGATATATTATCATAATTTTAAAATAACTTTCAATCGCATATGAATCGTGAATCGTGTTTCTTGTTGGGGAGGGGTAGGACACACCAACATTTATCATAGGAACCCGTGGACTGGACAGGTGTGTCCAACAAGTTGACACAAACACTACGGTTTAAAAAGCGAGATGTACTAAGAATCAGCTACAGTGAATAATAACTACTAATACCACATTTTAAAAAATCGGGCCTAAATGGGGCGCAGTGAGGGGAACTAAAAACCTTTCCTCCGTATTTCTTTTTATTTTCTGCGGTCGTAGGAGGCGACAAAAGGGACGGAGAGAAGGGGTTGGGGGATCCCCTCCTCTCTATTACTACCCATGAACAGACTGGGCAGAGGGCTAGAGGAACTATTTTTTTTTTTTTTGTAGGAGGGACACCGGCCAAGGGCGACAAAAATACAATAAAAAAAAAAAAAAAAACACTGAGATCCCTGTTCCCGAACAGGGTTCGAAGTGGTAGTCAAAAATTGAAGGATAAGCGTCTTGAAACTTCCCTCTTGAAGAAATTCAAGTCATAGGAAGGTGGAAATACAGAAACAGGCAGGGAGTTCCAGAGTTTACCAGAGAAAGGGGTGAATGATTGAGAATACTGCTTAACTCTTGCATTAGAGAGATGGACAGAATAGGGGTGAGAGAAAAAAGAATGTCTTGTGCAACGAAGCCGCGGGAGGAGGTGAGGCATGCAGTTAGTAAGATCAGAAGAGCAGTTAGCATGAAAATAGTGGCAGAAGATAGCTAAAGATGCAACATTGCGGCGATGAGAAAGAAGCTGAAGACAGTCAGGTAGAGGAGGGAGTCAATGAGACGAAAAGCTTTTGATTCCACTCTGTCTAAAAGAGCATTATGAGTGGAACCCCCAAGACATGTGAGGCATACTCCATACATGGACGGATGAGGCCCTTGTACAGAGTTAGCAGCTTGAGGGTGGAGGGGGATGAGAAAAAAAAAAAACTGGCGGAGACGTCTCAGAACACCTAACTCCATAGAAACTGTTTTAGCTAGAGATGAGATGTGAAGTTTCCAGTTTAGATTATAAGAAAAAGACAGACCGAGGATGTTCACTGTAGAAGAGGGGGACAGTTGAGTGTCACTGAAGAGGGGATAGTTGTCTGGAAGGTTGTGTCGAGTTGATAGATGGAGGAATTGATTTTTTGAGGCATTGAACAATACCAAGTTTGCTCTGCCCTAATCAGAAATATTAGAGAGATCAGAAGACAGACATCCTGTGGCTTCCCTGCGTGAAATGTTTATTTTCTGAATGGTTGGACGTCTATGAAAAGACGTGGAAAAGTGCAGGGTGGTATCATCGGCGTAGGAGTGGATAGAACAAGAAATTTGGTTAAGAAGGTCATTGATGAATAACAGGAAGAAATTGACCGTCTACCACTGCAGCAATAGAACGGTAAGAAAGGAGGGAAAGGGGCAACTCGACGCTGCCAACGCAACACCGCCGACTCAACGCCACCGACTGAGCGCCAGGACAACTCAACGCCGGGGACAACTCAACGCCGGGACAACCCAACGCTAATGAACGTTTTGGATCAGCCTATTTGGCTGACAACCAACCTCTCGTGTCGAAACTATTTAAAACGTTTCAAATGATTCGTAAAAGGAATTTGCCTGACATATCACCGCTGGTTTCGAAATTTTTTGAATCGTTTCAAATGATTCGCAGAAAGAATTGTGCTGACGAACGTGTGCTCGTATTTAGATCGGTTCAAATGATTCGTACAAAGAATTCTTGATATACAGAGAATTCATAACTTCATACTGGTGTTGCCTGTCATAGTGTGTACTACATCACTTAGATCGGCTTTAAGACTTTTTTTTCGTCAACCCCAAAATGGAAATAGAGCAAATTCTTAGTCAAAGAGGAAAAGAAAAATTTGCACACGAAGACCATTTATTTGTATTTGATAAGTATAGTAAAAGAGATACCAACATATGATTTTGGCGTTGTGACCAAGCCTCTAGGTGCAATGCAAGACATTCATACGAAGTTTGGAGCAGTTATCAAGGAAGTAAATGAGCATTCCCACAATTCGTCAGCAGGAACTATAGAAATGGCTAAAGTGCACACAGCCTTGAAAAGTCGTGCCAAAGATACTGTTGAAAAAGCCCAGTGCAGTAATAAGTGAAGTATTAACAAATGTATCCCAGGCTATGCTTGGATCATTGCCAGATTCTTCAGCTATGAGAAAAACGATTAAACGCGCAAGGAAAGCCGTAAGCGCTCCCCCTCCGAAGCCTGTAGATCTTAAATAGTTAGAATTGCCGCACCAGTACAAAATTTACATTCCATAAGAAGGAAGAAAAGAAAATTTCCTGATCAACGATAGTGGTCCAGGATTACACAGAATTTTGCTTTTTGGAAGACAAAGTTGGCTGCAGCATTTGCATTCATCTGATGCTTGGTATGCCGATGGAACTTTTAAAATAGCACCAAGATTATTTTTGCAAGTTTACATTAATCTTGCAAAGAAATTCGATGCCGTTATTCCGATTATATATGCTCTTTTGCCAAACAAGCAGCGATTAACTTACGTGAAGATGTTTGAAATGCTCAAAGATATCATATCTACTCTAAACCCAACATCTATTATTTGCGACTTTGAACAGGCAGCCTTTACAGCTATGAAAGAAGCATTTCCAGAGGTTGAAATAAAAGGATGTATTTTTTCTATTTATCACAAAATATGCACAAAAAGATAGCTGCCATGGGTTACACTTCTACGTACAGCAATGATGCCAACTTTGCGCTAAAAGCAAAAATGATATTAAGTTTAGCATTTGTTCCTCTTCTCCATATTGATATTTATATTGACGCCCTCTCATACTCATACTTGAAGAACTTCCAGAATTACTGAATTGGTTCGAAGGTAACTATATTGGAAGACCAAATCGGCGTGGAACCAGTAGAAGGCCTCCTCTCTTCCCCCCTGAAAAGTGGAATCTTTACAAGAGAACGTTGCATGAGGAAGACCATGCTGAAGTAACTATGCTGAAGCAGCATATAGAAGACTCCAAACAGAGCTGGGGATGAAGCACCCCACAATATGGAGATTCATTACGGGGCTGCAGAAGGTGCAAAGAAACCGAGATACAGTTTTCGAGCAGTTAATTGCAGGCCATCTCCCTCCTCCTAAATTGAAGAAGTATATGAAGGCAGATGCTAGAATTTTTGCAGATTGTTGCTTCTTTTTCACAACGATCTTTCGCTGAATATTTGAGAGGAATTGCATACAATTTTCAGTAATTTTCTAAATTAAAATTCAAGTCATCATTGAAAATTGATCCTTAATAAATTCTTTTTATCAATTTTAAAAAGTTTTGGTTTTAGAATTATCATTAATAAATCACTTTTATCTGTTTTTAAAAAGTCTACGAAAAAGTTTCGTAGTTGCATGCCGCTGAGTTGTCCTGGTGGTGAGTTGTCATAGCATTTGATTCTATTGGCGTTGAGTTGTTCCGGCGTTGAGTTGTCCTGGTGTTGAATTGTCTTGGCGTTGAGTCGGCGCCGTTGAGTCGGCGGTGTTGAGTTGGCGCCGTTGAGTTGTCCTGCACCCGAGAAAGGAAACTTGAGATGAAGTCACAGAAATAAGGATAAAAGCCGTAGGAGGATAGTTTGAAAATCAAAGCTTTGTGACAGACTCTATCAAAACCTTTTGATATGTCTAAGGCAACAGCAAAAGTTTCACCAAAATTTCTAAAAGAGGATGACCAAGATTCAGTAAGGAAAAGCCAGATCACCAATAGAGCGGCCTTGACGAAACCCATACTAGCAATCAGATAGAAGGCTGTGAAGTGATAGATGTTTAAGAATCTTCCTGTTTAGGATACATTAAAAAACTTTAGATAGGCAGGGAATTGAAACAATAGGACGGTAGTTTGAGAAATTAGAACGGTCCCCCTTTTTAGGAACAGGCTGAATGTAGGCTAACTTCCAGCAAGAAGAAAAGGTAGATTTTGACAAAGTTGAAAGAGTTTAACTAGGCAAGGTGCAAGTATTGGGGCACAGTTTCGGAGAACAATTGGAGGGACCCCATCAGGTCTATAAGCCTTCCGAGGGTTAAGGCCAGGGAAGGCATGGAAAACATCATTGTGAAGAATTTTAATAGGCAGCATGAAGTATTCAGGGGATGGAGGAGAGGGAGGAACAAGCCCTGAATCGTAAAGTTCTTAGCAAAGGTTTGAGCGAAAAGTTCATCTTTAGAGATAGATGAGACAGCAGTAGCGCCATCTGATTGAAATGAAGGAGAAAAAGAAGAAACAAAGTTATTGGTGATATTTTTGGCTATATGTCAGAAGGGCTCGAGGGGAGTTAGATCTTGAAAGATTTTGACAGTTTCTATTAATGAACGAGTTTTTGGCTAGTTGGAGAACAGCATGGTTCTAGGTCGGCGGTGTTGAGTTGGTGGCGTTGAGTTGTCCTGCACCCCAGAAAGGAAACTTGAGATGAAGTCACAGAAAGAAGGATAAAAGCCATAGGATAAGGCGCAAGAAGTTCTGGTGATGAAAGGCTCACGGACCTTTTGTGGGCCACCTCTCTATAATGTATAGTGTGAGAACAGGCTGTGTTAAACCAGAGTTTAAAAGGTTTAGGTCGAGAAAAAGAGTTAGGAATGTACGCCTC
>NC_087165.1:1043010-1183010 GCF_035594125.1 Scylla paramamosain
TGGTGGTGGTGGTGGTGGTGGTGGTGCTACTGCTGCTGCTGCTGCGACTACTACTATTATTACTACTGCTACTGCTACTACTACTACTACTACTACTACGATTTCCGCTGCTGCTGCTGGTACTGCAGCTGCTGCTACTACTACTACTACTGCTACTACAGCTACAATTATTGATAATAATTATAATAATAACGGTAATGATAAGTATATACACACACACACACACACACACACACACACACACACACACACACACACACACACACACACACAGCCTGCAGGACATTATGAAAAACTTGTATTTTAAATGTATTTCACATTGTTAGGTACCGAAATTCCAAAATGCATGCAATGAACCCTGTATGAGGAAAGGAATCGAGATTTCCAGAAACGTGTTTTTTTTTCTTATTATTTATGAGAGTGCTAAGCACCAAAGCATGAAAAACTTACTATATCGGAATATAAAATAATATTACCAAAAAGATGGATTTTGTGTGTATTTGAGGTTCTTAACTACCAAAGTGGTAAAACACATGGAAAAATCCTTTAATGGAGAAAGAAAATAAGAAAAAAAAAAAAAAAAGTATTTTGAGTGTTTTTGAGCATGTTACGTACACAAACAGCAAAATGTATGTATGCAAAGTATCATATGGGGAAACAAAACATCATTATGAGAGACATGTATTGAGTATTTTTGAGCTTCTTGGGTAACAAAACGCTAAAAGTTATGAAAAACACTCTATATGGAGAAACAGAACATTACCAAAAATGTGTATTATGAGTGTTTTTCCACATTGTTAGATACGAAAACGCCAAAATGTGTGGAAAGGCCCATATATGGAAAAACGAAGTGACATTACTAGAAACCTGTCTTTTGACTGTTTTTGAGCGTTTAAGCACCAAAAATGCTAAAATGCATGGAAACCACCATATATTGAAACACTAAACATCATTACGAAGAACGTGTCTTTTGAGATTTTTAAACTTCTTACGTATCAAAACGCTAAATGGCATGCAAAACACCTTTTATGGAGAAACAGAATAACATTACCAAAAACATATATTTTGAGCGTTTTTGAGTTAGTTACGTAGAAAAACGCTGTTAGCCCTAAAGCTTATCTAGGCAGGGCCAACATCGGCAGTTTCTCTTGATGAAGACAAAGCGTCCTTAGACGGCGGAGGAGTAATGAATAGACCGGCGTACAAGCAGCGAATCCTTTATTTTCCCGAGGCAGCCCCGAGTACACCACTGGCAGGTGACGTGGTGAGTGCCTCACGTGGCAAACACCATCATTGCATATTAATTTCAAATTGGATGTACAAAGGCATCAAAATCATATTACCAAAAATCATATTACAAACAAAGACTAAACATATTAAATGAACAAAGGAAATATATAGTAATTATTAAATACACCTGTCCTAGATAACAGAAAATGGTCCCATCACCAATCCGCCTTTTCAGGGGAAGCTCACTCAAATCGTAAATTAAATCCAACATCCTCCCCACCATAGGAGTACATAATATTACTCCTATCGCAATGAATACAACATTACAATTTCAGCCTTTCTGGAGGCTTAACCTTGCGTCCCTTTCTAGTGTATTAACAAGGGAGTTCTTCCACATGGTTCTCAGATACATCATTAATACTACAGTGTAAATCATTATATAATTCCAAGTCATGTAACCTTTGTATAGGCCTCAGAAAGGTGCCCTTTGCAGTTTTAACCTTTACACTTGTGATTAAGCCATCTTTACCTGGGAAGACTTCTAACACAATACCACAGGGCCAAGAATATTGTCTTCCTTAATCAATACCATACAGCCTTCCCTTAAATTACATTTTGGTAGAAGTCCCTTAACAGTAGGAGGCAAATTCATAATGTAATCACAGCTCCATAACTTCCAGAATTTATCAAGTTGCTGTTGTCTTATTTGTTCCCTGAAACTCAAGTCCATAGCGGAAGATTGCACCTTGCCTTCATCTCTATCCTCCACTTTAAACCCAGCAGTACGGCCAATAAGGAAATGTGAAGGAGTTAGGGGGAGGGTGCTGTCAAGTTCCTCACCAACATAGGTCAATGGTCGTGAGTTGATGCAAGCTTCTATTTCATGCAAAGTTGTCTCCAATTCCTTCCTTAATAGACATTTAATTCCTAATGTCTTTCTGAGTGAAACCTTGATTGACCTTACTAAGCCCTCCCACCAGCCTCCCCACCATAGGGCACGTGGTAAAGTAAATCTCCAGTTTAGAGCATGAGGACCAAATATATGCTTTAATTTATGTGAGACACCAACAAAGGTTTGGGCATTGTCAGAATAGAATATAGAAGGGAGACCCCTTCTAGCTGCAAACCTGTGCAAAGCCAAGGTGCAATCGCTCATTGACAGAGAATCTGTTAGTTCTAAATGAATAGCTCTGACAACAGTACAAGTAAATAGCAGTATGTAGAACTTACTGGAAGGCTTATCTACACAAAATAAAGGCCCAGCATAGTCTAAACCAGTAACTGTAAAGGGAGGTGAGGGTGTAACTCTTGATGCAGGAAGAGGGGCAACAGGCTGGGAACAAGCCTTATGGTGCCTACGGCACGGTATACATTTGTTACATATTGACTTTGCCATCCTTCTCAATCCTACAATCCAGTAAGTGCTTCTTAGAGTGGATACAAGGACAGAAACACCAGCATGCTTAAGGTAGGCGCACACTTGTTCGCATCGTACGGACGGCACGCATCGTACGCATCGGATTTTAGTATTCTTTACATTATTTCAAATGGGTCTGCGCGCATTTGACCGCGTCGTACGCATCGGACATCGGCAATGCCGACGAGGATCCCCGAAAGAGCATTCAATCCGATGCGTACGAACGATGCGGATGGCCTCTACGGCATTTGCCGGCAAATGTGCGACCCCATCGTCAGTTGCAGCCAGAGCGCCGTCGCGGTCGGATGCAAACATTCTTCGGTATTTATTTTATTTTTTCTGTTTGCATAGCTATGCTTTGCTTATACATAATATATAATGTTATATTAACTCACTGACTGTTTTTAGATTTTTCTCCAAATTCCAGCCTTTTCCTGTTTATGTTGTGAATCCATGTTTTCCTTTTTTTAACTTTCTGTTCTTCTTCTTCTGCCAGCATACAGCTAACCACTACAATTTCTTTCTCTTCACTATCACTGTTCAACATTTTCACAACTTTATACACTAGAAAAATATGGAGTATGTCCTTCCAGAGAGAGCTCAGCTTCACAACTGCGGGTGGTGAATGGTCCAATGCCGACAATGTGCGCAGAAAATCCGATCCGTCCGATGCGTGCCGTCCGTACGATGCGGACCAATGTGCGCTGACCCCCAAAAAAATCCGATGAGTACGATGCGTGCCGTCCGTACGATGCGAACAAGTGTGCGCCTACCTTTAAGCAGTAAATGTTGAAACCTAATTAATAGTTGTGCAACATGTCCAGAAGGGATTATAATGGGATGCTTGCTTTCATACAAAATGTCAGCCTGATCTAAGCATCCCTTTACCCTTAGCAAACCATCAACATCTATAAATGGGTCAAGTTTGCCTAAAGAATAACTCTGTGGAATAGCTTTGCCTTGTGAAAGAGCCTCAAATTCCTTGCCATAAGCTTCACGTTGCACACACTGGAACAACTTCATCTTAGCCTTGCTTAACTCCCCATACATTAATGGACCTGTGCACCTTTCACCCCTGAGTTTACAGTTATGAATGAATCTAAGTACCCAAGCAACAACTCTGACTGCCTTGCAAAACTCACCCCAACGAACAAACTCAAACACAGAGGAATGTGAAACAGTTACTGTTAGGCAGGAAGTAGACACCTCCTCTTCACTATTCTCCTTACTATTTAGCATATATTGTTCCTGCTGTGGGTGTTGAATGGGCAGAGACAACCAAGCTGGTCCATCAAACCACATCTCACTTGACACTAGATCCTCGGCCAGTGTACCCCTAGAAATAAGATCAGCTGGGTTATCCTTTCCTGGACAATGATACCAAGTACTGGATGAAGTTAATTCCTGTATCTCCAAGACTGTTCCTCACAAAGCTTTTCCACCTGTGTGGTTCTCCCTTTATCCAGGATAATGTAACTGTGGAATCTGTCCAACAATATAAAGGCATCTCTGTGTGTAGAGCAGACTTGACATATGTTACCAGCCTTGCACATGGAAGAGACCCAATTAACTCTTAGCGTGACAGGGTTAGATTCTTAAATGGAGTTACTCTTCCTCTGGATATAACAAAGGAGACACCAAATTTACCATCAGGTTGAAAAAATCTTAGATACACGCATACTCTGTAACCCTTTTCAGAGGCATCTCCAAAGGCGTGTAGTTCTGCTCCATTCATAAGCCTCCAAGAAACACCAGGGAAATAACATCTCCATATACACCATGTCTTAAACTGAGAAATGCTAATAAACCACTTCTGAAACTTGTACAATAACTGATCAGGAAGTACTTCATCCCACTCAATACCTTCCTTCCATATCTCTTGAAATACCATCTTAATATACATAATGAAAGGACTTAGGAAACCAAGAGGGTCAAACAGTCTGGCTATACAGCTAAGAACAGCTCTTTTGGTGGAAATTAGCTCTAAAGGAGTCTCTACGTTAAGTCTGGTAAACGAGAAACAGTCTTTATCTAATTTCCATTGCATGCCTAACACTTTAATAGCTTCTTTCTCGTCCAGACAGGTCTTATTACTGAAGTATTCCATCATATCTTTACTGTCTGAGATCCACTTAGCTAATATCATTCCAGCCTGAGCCAAAATAGAACATGATTCACTGAATTTCTCCTTGCCTTCTTCGATGCTGTCAGCGCCACATAGCCAGTCATCTACATAAAGATTTTCTTTTAATTCTTGTGCCACTTCTGAGCAAGGAAAGGACTTTAAATGATGTATGATGGTGGCATTTAGTAAAAAAGGGCTACTTTTGTTTCCAAAAGGGACACGTAAGAATCTCATGGTTCTTACGAATCTCATGGTTCTTACTATATCTCCATACTGCCAAAGAAATCTGTGAACATCCTTATCCTCTTCTCTTACATTTATCTGGAGAAAGGTCTTAGTGATATCTGCAGCGAAAGCTACCTGCCACCTTCTAAATCTCAAAAGGGTTTCAACAAGGTCAGGATTAAGAGAGGGTCCAGCCTCTAAGCAATCGTTCAAGGATTTACCGTTATAACTGGTTGCAGAAGCATCGAAAACAGGCCTTACTTTAGTAGAGGAGTTGCTCTCATGTACAACCGGATGATGGGGAAGGTAGTAGGTGGGATGAATACTTTTCAGTTGAGAAGGCGGGACTTCTTCACATATTCCTTCCTTCTCATACATTCGAAAGACAGCATCATATTCTTCCCTCAGGTGTGGATCCTTCTGGAATCTATGACACAAGTTAGACAACCTTTTTTCATCTATCTTTACATCGTCTTGCAACTGAGACCTAGCAGATTCTGACTTCCAGGGCAATGTCCACCACAAACTTTCCATCTACAAATTTTACATGCTCATCAAACTTCTGCTGAACATAGTTACAATTCTCTGTTAATTCTTCCTTACTTGTTACACCAATTGATTCTAAGTCCCAGAACTTACTCAAGAGTGGATTCAGACACTGCATTGACACATAGAAGCTGTGTGTATTTGTCCCATTGGGCTACTGGAAGTCCAAGAACCTGACAAAACCCACCCAAAAACGGATTCTTGGGCTACCAAACCTTCATGTAAACAAACTTGATTAGGAAGCATGAATTTCCAGTATGAGTCAACCCCCACCAAAATATCTACATTAATGTGCTGGTCGTGTAAGTAATCATCAACTAAAGGTAATGATTCGTATCCCTTGAGTTTGTCTTTGGGCACCCTGGGACGTATTAAAGGAACACATATGATATTAATTTCCACAGCCACTAAAGAATGAACAATTCCCTTACAATCTTCTAATCTCAAATCATACAAGTCACTCATATAGCTAAGAGAGGAATTATTACCAAAGGCAGAGTAACAAATGGGTCCAGATTTCAACCATGTAGGCTTAATCCTTTTAACCAAGGAGCTTGATACATAGGACCTGTCAGAGCCTGTGTCAAAAAGTACTGTCACCTGAACACTATTAGCTTTACCAGTACCAACTTTCACCTTGGCTGTCTGCAGAACACAGCACATGGAGTTCAAGGGTTCGTGGCCTTTCTGTGTATTGCATAGTGCAATTCCAACATGGTTTACTGAAGAAGGAGTTATACTGCTCTCAGAACTCACCGTTGCACCTTCCCCAGCTGGCTTAACTGAATCATTTCTAGAAGTGACACCAGTGCTAGTCACCTTCGGCTGATCTTTAAGACAAAAGAATGCGTTATGATTACCTCTACACTTACTACACATGTTTACACCCCTTGGAGATGTGTCCCCTAAAGCACAATTCCAAAGAGCGCACCTTTTCTTCTTGTTCAGCACGAGTAAGTTTACATACATTTAAGCACTTCTCACTTGGATGAGGCTTACCACAAAACGTACATCGGTTCATACCTGATGCTGAGGATGCAACAAGGGCAGAGGCTGTACCTGGGATTACTTTCCTCCTTTCAGATGCAATAGGGCCACTGCGTGTTTCCTCACTGCGGCAACCTTCCCTGTACAAGTCTGACCTCTCTCTCCGTTTTATTTCACTTTGGAGAAAAGTCATTAACCAATCAAGATCACCATGTCCTGAACCATCTCTGGACCACTCCATACGAATCTCCTGAGGAAGACGGGACAGTATAACAGGAGTCAAAACAACGCCATACTGGTCTCCCTTAACTCCCAAAGCTTCCAAACTGCGTACGTGAGAGTTAAGCTGGTCCTGCATCTTCCACAGCGAAGAAATGTACTTAGACCCCGACGACTTAACAAGCATGTCAATGTTCAACAGGGCTTGAATGTGTGCAAAGATGATGCGTTCAGGCTTCCCAAAGCGTTCCTTTAACATCTTACATGGTATGGGAAAGTTAGCAGCTGTAAGGGTTAGGCCTTGTAACACTCGCTTAGCCTCATCCTCAAGAGAAGAGTGTAGATAACCAAACTTGCTTATGGCAGGTATATTTGCTTCTCCCACTAAGGCTTCAAACTGTTCCCAGAATGATAGCCAGTCAAGCACATTACCACTGAACTTGGGTAACTCTATACGTGGTAATCTAATGTTACTCATCACTGACTCGTCCGCTCCACTATCACTGCGCGAGGATGTACCAGCGCGTGGCACTGTCTGGGCTAACGGCTCAGCTAACTTTTCTGCTGCCTGCACTCTAGAGTAGGGTTCTTCAAACTTTTTTCATCACGACCCAGTTTGATTTTCTGTGTTACCTTCACGACCCAGTATGTCCATTCTATCGTACCTTTCTCTTCATAAACTTGATATAAGTTATATTACACACACACACACACACACACACACACACACACACACACACACACACACACATCTATATAAAACTGGCTGTATTGAAAACATGTTAAGTTTACCTAAAAAAGTTATAAAAAATACGAAATCGGAGTAAAGTTGAGTACACTGCTGCAAGAAAGCAAGGAAAAATAGTCTGCACTTACGTGTTCAGTGTGACTGGTGTGCCTGCTTGTCTTTCGTTATCTTATTCCAGTCTGGCTTGCAGGAGGATAACGCCACACGCATGTCGGCTGTAGGATTGAGTCGATTTCTTTCTTTGCTTTTTAGTTTTGTCAAGGTTGAGAACCCAGCTTCACACAAGTATGTAGTTGTAAAGGGGATCAAAAGTAAAATACTTTTCTTACTTAGATGTGGAAATTCCTTGGAAACACTTATCCAGAATGATGACAGAGGTGATGACCGCATCCTGATTCTTAATGATGTATCACTTGTCAGATGAAGAAGTTCATTTTCTTCATCAGGTGTAAGGTTTAGCCCTATAACAGCTTCTGGTTTTTCAAATGCAAAAGGGTCCTTCACCCAATGGTTGTCTCTTATATTCTTAAGGTTTTCTTCAGGAAAATACTGTTCAAAACTGCTTGACAAAGAATGGAGGTGCAGCTGTATATCACATTTCAATTTCTTCATGGTTTCTTCACTGGTGTTATTATGTTCTTCAATATGCTGCAAAAGTGTTGGGAACATATAGTAAAGAGGTTGATCAACTGCAAGCCTTGCTTGCCACAGCATTATTGACTTCTTAAATGCTTCTACTTCCTCACAGTGTCGGAATACATCAGTTTCTTTCCCTTGCAGTTTTAGATTAAGCTCATTTAGCTTTGAGAAAATGTCTGATAAATATGAAAGTTTTAGAATCCACTCATCATTGCAAAACAAGCTTGCCATACTGGATTTTTTCTCGAGAAGAAAAATATGAATTTCCATTCTTAGCTCATAAACCCTTGTTAGAATTCTCCCGCGGGAGAGCCATCGAACTTCCGTATGGTACAAAAGGTGTGAATGATCAGCTCCCATCTCCAGGCACAAGAGTTCAAACAACCGACTGTTAAGTGCACTTCCTTTGATTGTGTTGATAACTTTCACAACGTCATTCAAAACACCTCTGAGATTGTCTGGGATACCTTTGGCAGCCAGCGCTTCACGGTGGATGAAACAATGTCTCCAAGTTACATCATTACCGGCTGCTTCTGATATTTTTGTCACAACACCGCTCTTTTTCCCAGTCATATTTGCTGCTCCATCGGTTGTAATTCCTTTGCAATTGGCCCAGTTCAGCTTGTATTTTCCAACTATGCAGTCATTCAGCACTCTGTATATCTCGAATCCTGATGAATGAGTAGGTAAGGTTAAGCAGCAAAGCATATCTTCCAAAAAGTCATCTTCATGTACGTATCTGACGTACACCAGGAGCACTGCACAGTTAGATATATCAGTACTTTCGTCCAGCTGAATAGCAAATTCTCCAGCAGTCTGTAGGTGTGACACCAGCTGAAGTTCCAAATTTTCTGCGATATCACTTATCCGCCGTGACACTGTTGTATCACTGATTGGGACATATTTGATCTTGTCTGCCGACTTTCCATCGAGCATCGTGCTCACTATATCCACGCAAGATGGGAGAATAAGTTTCTCACCACATGTGTATGGTACTTTCTCTTTTGCAATGCGATATGAAACTAAATATGATGCTAATTGTTTCTTGGGTGCTCCGACTAACTTTCCACCTCGCAACAGGAGCACCCAAGAAACATCTGAAGGAGAAGCATAACATAAACATCACAAGAGGAATGCTAGTAGATAAAACGGAGATCCTAACTACATGCCCAGACACCAGGCGTCTCCCCATCTTAGAAGCACTATATATAAAAGAGACAAACCCCACATTAAATCAACAATCCGAAGACCTACAAGCATTACCAAGCGCGCGTAGACCCAGCTTGGATAGCAGCCCAGCACAGCCCGCGACAGCCGTCAGCCAATCAGAGACCAGGACGCGCAGCGGGGTGACAAGCGTACCGGTATAAATACACCCTCGCAATCAGCTTGAGCCATTCTCTCCGACACCCTCAACACGGATAGACCTTCGCTACTGAAGAAGGGTCAAGGACCCGAAATCTCGATCTAGCGAAAATGACTAGCTTCGGCGAAGTCATACAGCCAATTAAAAAAGAATATAAGACAATCATAAGATATAAGGAAAATATCTTAAGAAAAATAATAAATGCTCAACTAGCTATCACATTCAATGAGATATATATATATATATATATATATATATATATATATATATATATATATATATATATATATATATATATATATATATATATATATAATACCATCAAAAACAAGTATTTTGAGCGTTTTTGAACTTGTGACGAACAAAAACGTCAAAATGCATGCAAAGTGCCCTAAATGGGGAAACGAAAGGACATTACGAGAGACATGTATTATAAGTGTTTTTCAGCAACTTAGGAGACAAAACGCTAAAACACATAAATAAAACTCTATATATGAAAACTGAATAACATTACCAAAAGCGTGGATTTTCAATGTATTTCAGTGTTAGATATCAAAACGGCAAAATGCATGCAAAGTACCCTTTACGGGAAAAAAAGAAACGACATTTCCAGAAACGTGTCTTTTGTGTGTGCATGAGCGTGTTAGGCACCAAAACGCTGAAGAGCATGTAAAGCACCCTGTATGGGAAAAGAAAACATTACCAAAAACATATATTTTGAGAGTTTTGAGGTTCTTAACTAACAAAACGCTAAAACGCACGGAAATACACCGTTCATGCAGAAACACATTAACTTTACCAAAAACGTTTGAGTGTTTCTGAGCTTGTTACATACAAAAACGCAAAAAAAAAGCATGGAAAATACCTTATATGGGGAAATAAAAGAACATTACGAGAAACATATATAAAGAGTGTTTTTTTTTTTTAGCTTCTTAGGTCTTAGGTACGCTAAAACGCATGAAAAGTATTTTATAAGGAGAAAGAGAAGAACTTCCAAAAAAAACGTGTATTTTTAATGTGCTTAACATTGTTTGGAACCAAAACGTGAAAATGCATGAAAAGCATCCTATATCGGGAAAGTAAATGAGATTTCAAGAAACTTTTTTTTTTTTTTTGGTGTTTATAAGCGTGATAGGCACCAAAACGATCGAAAAAAAAAAAAAAAAATTATATATATATATATATATATATATATATATATATATATATATATATATATATATATATATATATATATATATATATATATATATATATATAAAAGCACCTATGTGAGAAAACAAAACGTTACCAAAAACTTGTCTTTTCAGTGTATTTGAGTTACTTACGTACCAAAACACTAAAACGCATGCAAAACATCCTTAATGGAGAACCAGATCATCATTACCAAAAAAATGTATTTTTCAGTGTATTTCGCATTGTTAGGTATCTAAACGACAAAATGCATGGAAAGCACCCTATAGGAGGAAAATAAATAATGTTTACTGATCCATGTCTTTTTTTTCTATATTAAGCACCAAAGCGCTAAAAAAGCATGGAAAGCCCTTTATCGGAATAAAAAAAAAACATCATAAAAAACGTTGTCTTTTGAGTGTTTGTTTAACGTGTTAGACACGAAAAACGCTAAAAAGAATGGAAATAAGAGAATACAAAAAAACAAAACCATTACGAAATAAATGCCTTTTGAGTGTTCTTTGAACTTCTTACGTACCATAACGTTAAAACGCATGCAAAACAGCATGCAAAATTACCAGAAATGTGTCTTTTGATTGTTTTTGAGCATGTTAGGCACCAAAACGCTAAAAAAACATGGAAACCACCCAATGTGAGAAAAAAGTAAATATTGAGAAAAACGTGTCTGTTGAATGTTTTTGAACTTTTTACATACGAAAAAGGTAAAATCCATGGAAAACACCCTTTATAAATAAACAGAATAATATTACCAAAAAACAAGTATTTTGATTGCTTTTGAGCTTCTTATGTAGAAAACAACAAAATACATGCAAAGTACGCTTTATGGGGAATCGAAAAGACATAATGAGAAACGCTTATTATGATTGTTTTTAAGATTCTTTGATACCAAAACGCGAAAACGCATTAATAGCACTCTGTATGGAGAAACAGAACAACATTATAAAAATCTGTTTCGATTGTATTTCACATTGTTAGAAACCAAAACGTCAAATGTTTACAAAAAGATCATTATATGGAGAAATGAAGCGGCATTACTAGAAACGTGTCTTTTGAGTGTTTTTAAGCGTATTAAGGAAAAAAAGCTAAAAGACATATAAATCATCCCATATGGAGATACAAAACATCACAAAAAACGTGTCATTTGAGTGTTTTTGAACTTTTACGTACCAAAACGCTAAAATCGTATGCAAAACCTCATTTATGAAGAAAGAGAATAACATCACCAAAAATAAGTATTTTACATATTTTTTTTTATTTTGTTATGTAGAAAACCCTAAATGCATTCAAAGTACTCTAAATGGGAAACGAAAAAACATAACGAGAAATGTGTCTTATGAGTGTTTTTGAGCTTCTTAGTTACCAGATTGTGAAAAGGAGCTAAAAGCACACTATATGGAGAAACAGTACAACATTACTATAAAAGTGTATTTCGAGTGTTTTTAACATTGTTGGGTACCAAAACGCCATAATGTATTCGAATCCCCTTATACTCGTATTTCACACTGTTAGATACCAAAACGCCAAAATGAATGGAAAGCACCCTATATGTGGAAAAGAAACGACATGTATTTGTCTTTTGATTTTCTGAGTGTTAGCCATCAAAACGCTAAAAAAGCGTGGAAAGCACCCTATATGGGAAACAAAACAACATTACCAAAAACGTCTGTTTTTAGCGTTTTTGAGGTACATACATATCAAAACACTAAAATGCATGTAAAACACCTTTACAGGGAAATAAAATAACTTTACCAAAAACAAGTATTTTCAGTATTTTTGAGCTTTTTACGTAGAAAAACGAAAAAATGTTTGGGAAGTATCAGATAAGGGGAAACGAAAAGACATTACGAGGAAAGTGTACTGTGTATTTTGAGCTTCCTAGGTACCAAAACGGTAAAACGCATTAGTAGTACCCTATATGGAAAAACAGAACAACATTAACAAAAACGTGTATTCCGAGTGATTTTCAAATTGTTATGTAGCAATACGCCGAAATGCATCTGAAGCATTATCTGAAGCATATGTGGAAATGAAACGAAATTACAAGAAACGTATCTTTTATTTTATTTATTTTTTTTTAAGCGTTGAAGAAACCAAAACAGTAAACTCTGTGAAGATCACCCTATAAGGAAATATAAAACAACATTATGAAAAAAAAAAGTGTCCTTTGAGTGTTTTTAAACTTCTTTTTTTACCAAAACGCTAAAACGCATAGAAAACTCTTTTTATGGTGAAAAAATATTATTTCCAAAAACAAACATTTTGAGTGTTTTTTAACTTGTTACGTAAGAAAACACCAAAATGCATGGAAAGTACCCTATATCGGGAAACAAAAATACATTTAGAGAAACGAGTATTATGAGTCTTTTTCAGATTCTTAGATACCAAATCGCGGAAACACTTTAATAGATATTCATAGGGAGAAACAGAACAACATTAACAAGAACCTGTATTGTGAGTGTTTTCCAGATTGGTAGATACCATAACGCTAAAATGCATGGAAAGTCTTTTATATAGAAAAGGAAACGAAACTTCAAGTAACGTGTTGAGTTTTAATGAGCGTGCTTAGCACCAAAACGCTAAAAAGTATAGAAAGCACCTTATATGGAAAAACAAATCAATATTACCAAAAACGTCTCTTTACAGTGATTTGAGCTGCATAATTATGAGCATGTACCAAATCGCTAAAACGTATGAAAAACACTCTTTATAAATAAAATTACATTACCAAAAACAACTATTTTAAGTTATTTATTTATTTATTTATTTTTTTTTGTAGCCTGTTATTGACGAAAACGCTTAAAAGCATGGAAAGCACTTCATATGGGAAAACAAAACATTACAGCTACTTACGTACCAAAAAGCTAAAACGCACAGAAAATAACGTTTATAGGTTTCAAAACGGTAAAATGCACGAATAGAACTATATGAAGAAACAGCACATTACCAAAATTGTGTATTAGGAGTGTTTTTCACGTTGTTAGGTATCAAAACGCCAAAATACATGCCCCCCATCTGCTAACTCTGTACAAGGGCCTTATCCGTCCATGTGTGGAGTATGTTTCACATGACCGGGGGGGGGAGGGGTTCCACTCATACTGCTCTTCTAGACAGGGTGGAATCAAAAGCTTTTCGTCTCATCAACTCTCCTCTAACTGACTGTCTTCAGCCTCTCTCTCACCGCCGCAATGTTGCATCTCTATCTGTCTTCTACCGCTATTTTCATGCCAACTGCTCTTCTGATCTTGCTAACTGCATGCCTCCCCTCCTCCCGCGGCCTCGCTGCACAAGACTTTCTTCTTTCTCTCACCCCTATTCTGTCCACCTCTCTAACGCAAGAGTTAACCAGTATTCTCAATCATTCATCCCTTTCTCTGGTAAACTCTGGAACTTCCTGCCTGCTCCTGTATTTCCACCTTCCTATGACTTGAATTCCTTCAAGAGGGAGGTTTCAAGACACTTATCAATTTTTTGACTACTGCTTTGACTCTTTTATGGAACTGGCATTTCAGTGGGCATTTTTTTTAATGGATTTTTGTTGCCCTTGGCCAGTGTCCCTCCTACATGAAAAAAAAAAAAAAATATTGGGAAACGAAACGAAATTACAAGAAACGTATATTTTGAGTGTTTTGTGCATGTTAGAGACGAAAATGCTTTAAAGGACCTCATATGGGAACATAAAATATTACCAGAAACATCTCTTTTCAGTGTTTTTCTACTAACGTACCAAGACGTTAAAACGTATGCAAGACACCTTTTACGGAGAATGATATTACCAAAAAGAAGTATTTCGATTTTTTTTTTTAGCTTATGTACATTAACGCAAAAATGTATGGAAAGTACGTAACAGAAGTGAAGTAGAACATGAATCAATTCACTATATATCTCATCAGAAACACATAATCCACATCAGAAAATCGTTGGCTGGGTGAAACTGAAAAATTGTCCGAAAGTACTCTATATGAAGAAAAGAAATGATATTACGAAAGATGTACATTATGATTATTTTTGGGCTTCTTAGGCATCAAAACGCTAAAACGCATGAATAGTAATCCATATGGAGAAGCAGAACATTACCAAAAAACGTTTTCATATTGTTAGGCACCAAAACTCCAAAATTAATGGAAAGCGCTCTATAAAGCGAAAAGAAACTTATTTATTTATTTTTTTTCTGAAATGTGTCTTTTGAGTGTTTTTCAGCGAGTTAGCACAATAATGGTGAAAATCATGTAAAGCACTTTATCTAGAAAATTAAACATGACTTGAAACGAGTATTTTCAGTGTTTTTTGAGCTACTATTTACTAAAACGGTAAAACGCATACAAAATACCCTTTATGGAAAAACACAGTAACTTTAGCAAAAACGTGTATTTTATGTGTTTTGAGCGTGTTACGTACAAACACCCAAAATGTATGGACAGTACCCTATATGAAAAAGGAAATTATATTATGAGACATATATTATGAGTGTTTTTGAACTTCTTACGTACCAAAACGACAAAATGCTTGAATAGCACTCTATATAAAGAAACAGGACAACATTACGAAAAACGTTTATTTTGAGTTTTTTTTTCACATTGTTAGGTGTGAAAACAACAAAATGCAAGCAAATCACCCTCTACCGAAAACGGAGCGACATATTCAGAAACATGTATTTAGTGTGTTTATGGATGTGATAGGCACCAAAGCGCTAAAAAACATGGAAACTCCCTTTATGAGAAAACAAAATAATTTTATCAAAAACGTGTGTTTTGAGTGTTTTTGAGCTTCTTACGTACAAAAACGCTAAGATGCATAAAAAAAAAAATCTTTTATGGAGAAACAATATAACATTTCCAAAACAAGCATTTTGATTTTTTTTTTTAGTTTATGTAGAAAAAAGTAAAAATGCATTCAAAATACCCTATATGGGAAAACGATAAGACATTACGAGAAACGTGTATTAGGTTTTTGAGCTTTGTACCAAAACGACAAAAAGCATGAATGACATTCTATATGGAAAAACAGAACAACACTACCAAAAACATGAATTTTTAATGTGTTGTATATTGTTAGGTACCCAAACGCAAAAATGCATCCAAAGTGTTCCTCCCTCACAAGTCCCATAGGAGGAGAAACCGGTGAAAATAATTCGCGAGGTGGAGCAACACATGGGGGCTATCAAACAGCTCGAGTCTCCTGGTGTGCTGAGTTTAATAACAGCGGTGAACCCAAACACTTGTTTCGCCTGCCGACGTGGCAAACCCGCAGGCAACAATGACGTGTCAGGCACAGCTTATTTGTGCACCGACCTATGAACAAACATATAATTTATACCCAAATTAATGTAAATTCATATATAATAATAAATCAAATATCAACACCCTTTAAAGTCTCAATACAAATAATCTTGGTAATCCCATTCTCCCTCAAAAACCGAGTGAACCAAGTTCGAGCCCCTGGCGTCAACATCATTCAAACCCCTGGCGCCAACACAAAGAACCATATATTGGGAAATGTAACGAAATTTACGGAAACGTGTTTTGAGTGTAGGTGAGCGTGCTAGGTACCAAAACGCCAAAAAGTATGGAAAGCACCTTGTATTGGAATATAAAACATTATTAAAAACTTTTTTTTCCTTTTCTTTTCAGCTTTTTACCTACCAAAACGTTAAAATACATGAAAAGCACTCTTTATAGAGAAACAGAATAACATTACAAATAACAAGTTTTTAAGTGTTTTTGAGCTTGGTACGTACAAAAACCGCACAAAGCATGCAAAATTCTCTAAATGTTTAAACGAAAGGACATTGCGAGAGAAGTGTTTGGTGTTTTTGACCTTCTTAGGTAAAAAAACGCTAAAACGCATGTGTAACACTTTATACGGAGAAACAGAGCAACATTACCAAAATCGTGTATTTTGAGTGTATTTCAAAATCTTAGGTAACAAAAAGGCAAAAATGCAAGGAAAACACCCTTTATGCGGAGTGTCTTGAACTTGCTACGTACAAAAACGCCAAAATGAATGGAAAGAACCTTATATGGGAAAACGAAAGAACATTACGAGAAACGTGTAATGTGATCGTTTTTGAGATTTTTAGGTACCAAAACGCTAAAACCCATGCATATCACTCTATATGGGAAAATAGAACAACATTACCAAAACGTGTATTTTCAGTGTATTTCACATTGTTAGGTACCAAAACGCTAAAATGCAAGGAAAGCAGCCTATATGTGGAAAAGGAACAACATTTCCAGAAACGTGACTTTTGAGGGTATATGAGCCTGTTAGGTACCAAAATGTTAAAAAGCATGGAAAGAACTTTATGTGGGAAAATAAAACATTTCCAAAAAACATGTCTTCTGAGAGTTTTTGATCTACTTACATGCGAAAACGGTAAAACGCATGCAAAACACCCTTTACGAAGAAGCACAATAACTTTACCAAAGACGAGTATTATGATTGTTTTTGAGCTTGTTTCGTACAAAAAAAACAAAAAAAAAACAAATTGCATGCAAAATACCCTATATGGGTGAAATAAAAAAAAAAAAAACCTCGAGAAACGTGTATTATGATTGTTTTTGAGCTTCTTAGGTATTTAAACGCTAAAGAGCATGAATAGCACTGTTTATGGAATAATGATATAGGGAAACGAAAAGACATTACAAGAAAGGTTTATCATGAGTGTTTTTGAGCTTCTTAGCTACCATAACGCGAATAATAGTTAATTTCACCCTATATGGACAAACAGATTAACATTATCAAAAACGTGTATTTTGAGTTTTTTTTTTTTTTTTTTTTTTTTACATTGTTAGATACCAAAACGCCAAAATGCATGCCAAGACCCTCAATGGGGAAACGAAACGACCCTTCCAGAAACATGTCTTTTGAGTGTTTATTAGTGTGCTAGAAAAAAAAAAAATCATGGAAAGCTCCCTATATGGAGAAACAAAACAACATTATCAAAAACGTGTCTTTGAGTTTTTTGAGGTACATACGTACCAAAACGCTAAAAGAAATTTCAAACACCCTTAATTGAGAAACATTATAAAATTACAAAAAAAAAAAAGAGAAAAAAAAATGGGATTTTGAATTTTTTTGAGATTGTTATGTACAATAATGCCAAAGTGTGGAAACGAAAGTACATTAAGAGAAACGTATATTATGTTTTTAAGCTTCTTAGTACCAAACAGCAAAAACGCATGAATAGCAATGTATATAAAGATGTAGAACAACCCTAAGAAAAACGTGAATTTTTTTTTATTGTTAGGTACCAAGTCGTTAAAGTGCATGCAAAACAACTTGTATGAAGAAAGGTAACGAAATTTTCAGAAACGTGTCTTTTGAGTGTTTATGACTGTAATAGGCACCAAAGCGGTTAAAAGCATGGAAGGCATACGATATGAGAAACCAAAACAGCATTACCAAAAAACGTCTTTTTTCTGTGTTATTGACCTACTTACGTACCAAAACGCTAAAAAGCATTCAAAACACCCTTTAACGAGAAACAGACGAACATTACCATTTTTTTTTTTTTGCGTATATTTCACATTCTTAAGTACCAAAACGCCAAAATGCATCGAAAGTACCATGTATGGGAAAAGGAAGTGAGTTTTTCAGAAACGTTTCTTTCGAATAATTTCGAATAAGCATGTTAGAAACCAAAACGCTAAAAAGAATGGAAAGCACCCTTTATCGGAATGCAGAAAATTACTAAAAACATCTCTTTTCGGTGTACAAAAACAATAAAACGCATGCTTGTTACGTAGCAAAACCACAAAATGCATGAAAAGAATCCTATATGGGGAAACGAAAATACATGATGAATAACGTGTATTATGAGTGTTTTTCATCTTCTTTTTTTTTTTTTTTATGTAGGAAGGGTACTGGCCAAGGGCAACAAAAATCTAATAAAAAAAATGCCCACTGAAATGCCAGTCCCATAAAAGGGTCAAAGCAGTGGTCAAAAATTGGTGGATAAGTGTCTTGAAACCTCCCTCTTGAAGGAATTCAAGTCATAGGAAGGTGGAAACACAGAAGCAGGCAAGGAGTTCCAGAGTTTACCAGAGAAAGGAATGAATGATTGAGAATACTGGTTAACTCTTGCATTAGAGAGGTGGACAGAATAGGGGTGAGAGAAAGAAGAAAGTCTTGTGCAGCGAGGCCGCGGAAGGAGGGGAGGCATGCAGTTAGCAAGATTAGAAGAGCAGTTGGCATGAAAATAGCGGTAGAAGACAGCTAGATATGCAACATTGCGGCGGTGAGAGAGAGGCTGAAGGCAGTCAGAGGAGAGGAGTTGATGAGACGAAAAGCTTTTGATTCCACCCTGTCTAGAAGAGCAGTATGAGTGGAACCCCACCAGACATGTGAAGCATACTCCATGCATGGACGGATAATGCCCTTGTACAGAGTTAGCAGCTGGGGGGTGAGAAAAACTGGCGGAGACGTCTCAGAACACCTAATTTCATAGAAGCTGTTTTAGCTAGAGATGAGATGTGAAGTTTCCAGTTCAGATTATAAGTAAAGGACAGACCGAGGATGTTCAGTGTAGAAGAAGGGGGACAGTTGAGTGTCATTGAAGAAGAGGAGATAGTTGTCTGGAAGGTTGTGTCGAGTTGATAGATGGAGGAATTGAGTTTTTGAGGCATTGAACAATACCAAGTTTGCTCTGCCCCAATCAGAAATTTTAGAAAGATCAGAAGTCAGGCGTTCTGTGGCTTCCCTGCGTGATATGTTTACCTCCTGAAGGGTTGGACGTCTATGAAAAGATGTGGAAAAGTGCAGGGTGGTATCATCAGCGTAGGAGTGGATAGGACAAGAAGTTTGGTTTAGAAGATCATTAATGAATAATAAGAAGAGAGTGGGTGACAGGACAGAACCCTGAGGAACACCACTGTTAATAGATTTAGGAGAAGAACAGTGACCGTCTACCACAGCAGCAATAGAACGGTCAGAAAGGAAACTTGAGATGAAGTTACAGAGAGAAGGATAGAAACCGTAGGAGGGTAGTTTGGAAATCAAAGCTTTGTGCCAGACTCTATCAAAGGTTTTTGATATGTCCAAGGCAACAGCAAAAGTTTCACCAAAATCTCTTAAAGAGGATGACCAAGACTCAGTAAGGAAAGCCAGAAGATCACCAGTAGAGCGGCCTTGACGGAACCCATACTGGCGATCAGATAGAAGGTTGTGAAGTGATAGATGTTTAAGAATCTTCCTGTTGAGGATAGATTCAAAAACTTTAGATAAGCATGAAATTAAAGCAATAGGACGGTAGTTTGAGGGATTAGAGCGGTCACCCTTTTTAAGAACAGGTTGAATGTAGGTAAGCTTCCAGCAAGAAGGAAAGGTAGATGTTGACAGACAGAGCTGAAAGAGTTTGACTAGGCAAAGTGCAAGCACGGAGGCACAGTTTCGGAGAACAATAGGAGGTACCCCATCAGGTCCATAAGCCTTCCGTGGGTTTAGGCCAGCGAGGGCATGGAAAACATCATTGCGAAGAATTTTAATAGGTGGCATGAAGTAGTCAGAGGGTGGAGGAGAGGGAGGAACAAGCCCAGAATCGTCCAAGGTAGAGTTTTTAGCAAAGGTTTGAGCAAAGAGTTCAGCTTTAGAAATAGATGTGATAGCAGTGGTGCCATCTGGTTGAAGTAGAGGAGGAAAAGAAGAAGGAGCAAAGTTATTGGAGATATTTTTGGCTAGATGCCAGAAATCACGAGGGGAGTTAGATCTTGAAAGGTTTTGACATTTTCTGTTAATGAAGGAGTTTTTGGCTAGTTGGAGAACAGACTTGGCATGGTTCCCGGCAGGAAATATAAAGTGCATGAGATTCTGGTGATGGAAGGCTTAAGTACCTTTTGTGGGCCACCTCTCTATCACATATAGCACGAGAACAAGCTGTGTTAAACCAAGGTTTAGAAGGTTTAGGACGAGAAAAAGAGTGAGGAATGTACGCCTCCATGCCAGACACTTTCACTCCATGCCAGACACTGGTCTCTGACACGGAAGCAGTAGTCTTTCCAAGGAAAATCAGCAAAATACCTCCTCAGGTCCCCCCAACTAGCAGAGGTAAAACGCCAGAGGCACCTTCGCTTAGGGGGATCCTGAGGAGGGATTGGAGTGATAGGACAAAATAAAGATATGAGATTGTGATCGGAGGAGCCCAACGGAGAAGAAAGGGTGACAGCATAAGCAGAAGGATTAGAGGTCAGGAAAAGGTCAAGAATGTTGGGCGTATCTCCAAGACGGTCAGGAATACTAGTAGGGTGTTGCACCAATTGCTCTAGGTCATGGAGGATAGCAAAGTTGTAGGCTAGTTCACCAGGATGGTCAGTGAAGGGAGAGGAAAGCCAAAGCTGGTGGTGAACATTGAAGTCTCCAAGAATGGAGATCTCTGCAAAAGGGAAGAGGGTCAGAATGTGCTCCACTTTGGAAGTTAAGTAGTCAAAGAATTTCTTATAGTCAGAGGAGTTAGGTGAGAGGTATACAGCACAGATAAATTTAGTATGAGAGTGACTCTGTAGTCGTAGCCAGATGGTGGAAAACTCGGAAGATTCAAGAGCGTGGGCACGAGAGCAGGTTAAGCCATTGCGCACATAAACGCAGCATCCAGCTTTGGATCGAAAATGAGGATAGAGAAAGTAGGAGGGAACAGAAAAGGGGCTACTGTCAGTTGCCTCAGACACCTGAGTTTCAGTGAGGAAAAGAAGATGAGGTTTAGAAGAGGAGAGGTGGTGTTCTACAGATTGAAAATTAGATCTTAGACCGAGAATGTTGCAGAAGTTAATGAAGAAAAAGTTGAGGGGGGTGTCAAGACACTTAGGGTCGTCGACAGAAAGGCAGTCCGACCTGGGGATATTTATGGTCCCCTCCCCAGATGGGGACTCCGAGGCTGGTGTAGGAGTCGCCATGATTTTAAAATTTTTGAGTGAAGGGTGTGTGTTGTAGTTTTGTGTGGAGGAAGAGAGTTGTCTTTAGAGGGCAGGCTGTGACTGCCCCCTTGTGTTGTGAGACAGAAAGGGAAACGTTCAGTGAGGTCACAGCTGGGTTTAATGATAAGTTCACAGCACCCCCTGAACAGTGCTTTAGACCTCACTGGGAGTAATTGTCGTTTCGGCAGGTGTCTACTGCCTCCTCCTAAAAAGGTACCAAAACGTGAAAACACGTTAATATCACTGTATATGGAGAAATAGAACAACATAACCGAAAACTTGCATTTTGACTTTTTTTTTTGTAAGTTACGTAACAAAAGGCCAAAATACAGGCAAAGTCCCTTCCTTATATGTTGAAACGAAACGACATTACTATAAACATGTCTTTTAGGTGTTTTTTTTTTAGGGTGTTTGGCACCAAAACGCTAAAGAGCATAGAAATCACCGTATATGAGAATACAAAAACAACAATAAGAAAACTTATCTTTTGAGTGTTCTTGAAATTATTACTTACCAAAAAGATAAAACCCATGCTAAACAATCTTTATCTACAAACATAATGGCATTACCAAAAAAACAAGTATTTTGAATGTTTTTAAGCTTGTTACGTAGAAAAACGCCAAAATGCTTGCATTGTACTCAATATATGGAAACGAAGCGACATTACGTGAGACGTGTATTGAAATAGATTTTGAGCCTCTTAGGTACAGTAATCCTAAAACGTATGAATGGCACTCTATATGGAGAAACAACATTACCAAAAACGTGTATTTTGAGTGTTCTTCACATTGTTAGGTAACAAAACGCAAAATGCATGCAAAGCCCCTAGTATATTGAAAAGAAACGACATTACAAGAAACGTGTGTTTTAAGTGTTTTGAGCATGTTAGGCACAAAAAACACGCAAAAAAAAAAAAAAAAAAATGGAAATCACCCTATATGGAAATAGTGTTTTTCATCTTCTTATGTAACAAAACGTTAAAACGCATTTCAAACACCTTTTATGTAGAAACGCGTAAAGGAGTTAACAGAACCTAGCTAATTACTTAATAAAATGCTAAATCGCATGGAAAACACTTTTTATGGAGAAACAGGATAACATTTACAAAAATTATTATTTTGAGTGTTTTTGAGGGTGATACGCAGAAAAGCGCCGAAATGCATGGAAAGTACCCTATATTTGGAAACGAAGGGACATTACGAGAAAAATGTATTATGAGTGAGCTTCTTAGAGAAATAAAGGCAAAAATGTGTTAATACCACTATCTCAAGAAACAGAACGACATTACCAAAAACGTGTATTTTAAATGTTTCCTCACATTGCTAGGTACCAAAACGCCAAAATTCATGCACATTTCCCTATAAGGGAAAACGAAATACCATTACAAGAAACGTATCTTTTAATGTTTTTGGTTATGTTAGGGACGAAAATACTAAAAAGCATGGATTCCCTATATGGAAATGGAAAACATCATTACCAAATACGTGTCTTTTCAGTATTTTTTGAGCTTCTTACGTACTAATACGTTAAACACATGCAAAACACCCTGTATGTGAAAAAGAAATCTTTTTTTTTCAGTAGTTAGGCACCAAAATGATGAAAAGCATGGAAAAAGCATGGAAAAGCAGAAAAATATACCAATAATGTTTTTTCCTAGTTTTTACCTAATAACTAAAATAAATAAACAAATAAATAAACAAATAAATAAATAAATAAATAAATAAATAAACGCGTAGAAAAAATCCTTAATGGATAAATGTATAACTTAACCAAAAACGCGTATTTTGAGTCTTTTCAACTTGTTACTTAGGAAAATGCCAAAATTCATGCAAAGTGCTCTCTATGAGGAAAGGAAAAGGCATTTCGAGAAACACGAGAAACCTGTATTATGAGAGTTTCTTTTTTAGCTTTATATCTTCATACCAAAACGTTATAACGTATGAATAGTACTCTATATGGAAAAACAAAACATTACGAAAAACGTGTGTTTTTATTGTTTTTTTTTACATAGGTCCCAAAACTCCAAAATGCATACATAGCCCATTGTATTGGAGAAATGAAACGACGTTAGAAGGACCAGATCTTTTGAGTGTTTTTGAGCATGATAGTCACCAAAACGCTAAAAAAAAAAAAAAAGGCACGGATAACACCTTATATAGGAATAGAAAAAAAAAAAAAAACCGAAAACGTGTCTTTTTTTTTGAGTTTTGAGATTCTTACCAAAGTGCTAAAGCGCATTGGAAGTACCATTTATGGAGAATGTTACCAAAAACAAGTTTTTTGAGAAATTTTGAGCTTGTTACGTACAAAAACGTCTAAATGCGTGCAAAGTACTTTACATTAAAAACCAAAAGACAGAAACATGTATTTTAAAATTCTTAAGTATTAAAACGCGAAAGAGCGTTAACAAAAACGTGTCTTTAATGCGTGTGTATATATATGTATATATATATATATATATATATATATATATATATATATATATATATATATATATATATATATATATATATATATATATATATATATATATATATATATATATATATATATATGGGAATACAAAACAACATTTCGAAAAATGTGTCTTGTAAGCATTCTTACGGACTAAAACGCTAGAACGCATGAAAAAAAAAAAAAAATGAATAAAATAAATAAATAAATTATGGAGAAACAGAATAATATTACCAAAAATAAGTATTCTGAGCTTGTTACGTAGAAATTGCCAAAATGCATGTAAAGTACAGTATATGAGGAAAAGTCATTACGAGTAACGTGTATTATGGGTGTTTTTTGAGCTTCTTAGGTACCCAAATGCGAAAATGTGTTAATATCACTCTATATGAAGAAACAGATCATTACCGAAAACGTGTATTTTGAGTTTTTTTTCACATTATTAGGTTTAAAAATGCCAAAATGCATGCAAAGCGCCGTATTTCGGGAAACTAAACGACATTATATGAAACGTATCTTTAATTGATTTTATGGATATTAGGCACCAAAACGCTAAAAAAGAAAAAAAGAAAAAAAAAAAAAATAAAAACATGGAGAGCACCCGGTATCGGAATAGAAAACATTACCACAAACGTTTCTTTTGATTTTTTTTTTCACCTTATTACGTTAAAAAACGCTGAAATGCATGCAAAACACTGTTTTACTGAGAAAAAAATATAACATTACAAAAAACATGTTTTTTTTAGTGTGTTTAACTTGTCATGTATGAAAAAAAGCCCAATGAATTGAAACAACCCTCTTTGCGGAAACAAAAGGACATTACGAGAGACGTGTATCATGAGTGGTTTTGCGATTTTTAGGTACCAAAACCGTAAGACGCATGAACAGCACTCTATATGGAGAAACAGAACAACATTACCAATAATGTATATTTTTCAGTGTATTTCACATCGTTGAATATCAAAACGACATAATGCATGGAAAGCACTTCATATAGGGAATGGAATAAACATTTTCAGAAATGTGGCTTTTCAGTGTTTTATGATCGTGCTAGGCACTAAAATGCTAAAAAGCGTGGAAAGCACTTGATATAAGAAAAGAAAGCAATATTAACAAAAACGTGTCTTTTGTGTGTTTTTGAGCTACATACGAATACGTGCGAAAATGCAAAAAACACATGCAAAATACCCTTTATGGAGAAACACAATAGCATTACAAAAAAAAAAATGTATTTTTAGTGTTTTTAGCTTGTTACGTACAACACACACACACACACACACACACACACACACACACACACACACACACACACACACACACACACACACACACACACACACAGACACACACACACACACAGACACACACACACACACACACACACACACGCACGCACCCACACACAAAATGCATGGAAAGTATCCTATATTGGAAAAGAAAATGACATTACTAGAAACGTGTATTATGAGAGTTTTTCAGCTTTTTATATACTAAAACGCGTTAATAGCACTCTATATGTAGAAAAATAACTACATTACTAAAAAAACGTGTCTTTTTAGTGTTTTCACATTGTATGCAAAGCATTTTATTTTGGGAAACGAAAGATTACACGGAACGTATCTTTTATTTATTTATTTTTTTTATTTTTACTTTGTGTGCATCTCAGGAAACAAAACGCTCAAAAGCATGGAAAACACTCTAAATGGAAAATATAAAACAACATTAATAAAAACGTGTCTGTTGAGTGTTTTTCAGCTTCTTAATTATCAAAACCCTAAAAAGCATAAAAAAAAAAACATCCTTTATTAAGAAACGGAAGAACATTACCAAAAACAAGTATTTTCAATGTTTTTGAGCTTCTTACGTACAAAAAAAACGAATAAATCCATGCAAAATTCCTTATATAAGGAAACGAAAAGTCATTACGAAAGACTCGTGTTATGAGTGTTTTTGAGCTTCTTAGAAAAAAAAAAACTCATAAGAAAAAATAAAGTTTCAGTAGGACTCTATATGGAGAAACAGATCATTATTAACAAAAAGTGTATTTTGAGTGTTTTTCACATTGTTAGGTACCAAAATGCCAAAATGCTTACAAAACTCCTCATATGACTTTCTCAGAAACGCATCTTTTGAGTATTAGGCACCAAAACGCTAAAAACCATGGAAAGCAGCCTATATTAAATAGCAAAATAACATTATATATATATATATATATATATATATATATATATATATATATATATATATATATATATATATATATATATATATATATATATATATATATATATATATATATATATATATATATATATATATATATATATATATATATATATATATATATATATATATATATATATATATATATATATATATAAAATCTATTTTCAGTGTTTTTTCAGCTTCTTACTATACAGCTTAAACGAATGCAAAACACCCTTTATGGAGAAACAGAATAACATTATCGAAAATCTTGATTGTTTTTAAGCTTGTTACATACATAAACGACAAAATGCATCCAAAATACCCTGTATGGGTAAACGAAAGGACATTACGAAAGAAGTGTATAATGCATGTTTTTTGAGCTTCTTAGGTACGAAAACGCTAAAACGTATGAATAGCAATTGTATTTTGATTTTTTTTTTTTTTCACATTGTTATGTATCAAAATGCCAAAATACATGCAAAGCACCCTTTATGAAGAAACGAAACGACATTCTCTTTTCAGACTTTATGAGTGTGTTAGGCGCCAAAACCATAAAAGAAGTCACCCTTAATGGGAATACAAATTGACATTACGAAAAACGTGTTTTAGATATACTAAGACGCTTAAACGCACGCAAAACAAACTTTGCGGAGAAACAGAATAACATATGTATTATATATATATATATATATATATATATATATATATATATATATATATATATATATATATATATATATATATATATATATATATATATATATATATATATATATATATATATATATATATATATATATATATATATATATATATATATATATATATATATATATATATATATATATTTTGTATTTTGTATTTGTATTTGTATATACGAGTATATATATGTATTTTGTATTCCCTTATAGGGTGATTCCCATGCATTTTAACGTTTTCGGTGTCTATAACTCTCATAAACACTCAAAAGACAAGTTTCTGGAAATTTCGTTTTTTTTTTTGTTTTTTTTTTCATGTAAGGTCCTTTGTATGCATTTTCGCGTTATGGTACCTACGTTTCTCGTAATGTGTTTTTGTTTCCCCATAAAGGTTACTTTGAATGCATTTTGAAATTTTGATACGTAACAAACTCAAAAAACACTCAAAATACTCTTTTTTTTTTTTGTAATGTTATTTTGTTTCTCGATAATTGGTGTTTTGCATGCGTTTTAGTGTTTTGGTACGTTAGTCGCTCAAAAACATTCGAAAGACTCGTCTTTGGTAATGTTTTCTTTTCCAATAATATGTGTTTTCCACGCTTTTTTAGTGTTTTGGTGCCTAACACGCTTATAAACATTCAAAATACGCGTTTCTGTAAATCTCGTTTCCTTTTCCTACATATGGTGCCTTCCACGCATTTTGGTGTGATACCACCTAACAATGTGAAATACAATCAAAATACACGGTTTTGGTGATATTGCTCTGTTTCCCCATATCGAGTGATATTTATGCGTTTTAGCGTTTTGGTGCCTATATATATATATATATATATATATATATATATATATATATATATATATATATATATATATATATATATATATATATATATATATATATATATATATATATATATATATATATATATATATATATATATATATATATATATATATATATATATATATATATATATATATAGGCACCAAAACGCTAAAACGCATAAATATCACTCGATATGGGGAAACAGAACAATATCACCAAAACCGTGTATTTTGATTGTATTTCACATTGTTAGGTGGTATCACACCAAAATGCGTGGAAGGCACCATATGTAGGAAAAGGAAACGAGATTTACAGAAACGCGTATTTTGAATGTTTATAAGCGTGTTAGGCACCAAAACACTAAAAAAGCGTGGAAAACACATATTATTGGAAAAGAAAACATTACCAAAGACGAGTCTTTCGAATGTTTTTGAGCGACTAACGTACCAAAACACTAAAACGCATGCAAAACACCAATTATCGAGAAACAAAATAACATTACAAAAAAAAAAAAGAGTATTTTGAGTGTTTTTTGAGTTTGTTACGTATCAAAATTTCAAAATGCATTCAAAGTAACCTTTATGGGGAAACAAAAACACATTACGAGAAACGTAGGTACCATAACGCGAAAATGCATACAAAGGACCTTACATGAAAAAAAAAAACAAAAAAAAAAAACGAAATTTCCAGAAACTTGTCTTTTGAGTGTTTATGAGAGTTATAGACACCGAAAACGTTAAAATGCATGGGAATCACCCTATAAGGGAATACAAAACAATATCAAGAAAAACGTGTCTTTTGAGTGTTTTGAGTTATTTCGTACTAAAAGCATGCAAAACCTTTGTGAAGAAAGAGAATGACATTGCCAAAAACGCTTACTTTGAGTGTTTTTGAACATATTACCAACAAATACACTAAAAATGCATGCAAAATACTTTATATAAAGAGCCAAAATGAAATTACCAGAGACGTGCATTATAAGTATTTTGAGCTTCTTAGGCACCAAAATGCTAAAACACATGAATAGCACTTTAATGGAGGAACAGAGCAACCTTGCAAAAAAACGTGTATTTTGAGTGTATTTCACATGGTTAGGTACCAAAACGCCAAAATCCATGCAAACAAATTTTCCAGAAACGTGTCTTTTCAGAGTTTTTGAGCGTGTTATGCACTATAACGCTAAAAAGCATGGAAATTAACCTACGATATAACCTCGTATATGAGAAAACTAAAAAAAAATTAGGAAAAAAAAGTGTCTCGAGTGTTTTTGAACTTCATACGTACTAAATATCTAAAACGCATAAAAAATAACCTTCATGGAGAAACAGAGTAGTATTACCAAAAATAAGTATTTTGAGTGTTTTTCAGATTATTATTAAAAAAAAAAAAACGCCAAGATGCATGCAAAATACCCAATAATGGGAAACGAAAGGGCATTACCAGAGATGCGTATTATGCGTGTTATTGAGCATCTTGGGTACCAGAACTCTAAAATGCATGAATATCACTCTACATGGAAAACCAGACCATTACCGAAATATGTATATTTTTTTTTTCACATCGTTAGCTACCAAAACGTAAAAAATACATGCAAAGCCTCCTATATGGGGAAATGTTTTCCCCATTCATATAATTTCCATGCTTTTTTGCGTTATAGTGCGTAACATGCTCAAAAACACTCAAATGACACGTTTCTGGAAAATTTGTTTCCTTTCCTCATGTAGGGTTTATTGCATGCATTTTGGCGTTTTGTTACTTAACAATGTGAAATACATTACCAGAAACTTGCCTTTTGTGCGTTTTGAGCATGTTCGGCACCAAAACGCTAAAAAGCATGGAATTCACCCTGTACGACAATACAAAACAACATTACGAAAAACGTGTCTGTTGGGTGTTTTTGATCTTACGTGGCAAAACGCTAAAACGCATGCAAAGCATACTTAAACATTACCAAAAAGAAATATTTTGAGTGTTTTGAGCTTGTTACATACAAAAACGTCAAAAAGCATGAAAGTACCTCAAATAAGTTAACGAAAAAAAAAAAAAAAACATTACGAGACACGTGTATTATGAATGTTTTGTGCATGTTAGGTACAAAACCTCGAAAGCACTTGAATAGCACTCTATATGGAGAAACGGAACAATATTACCAAAAACGTATATTTCGAGTGTATTTCACATTATTGTGTGCCATAACGCCAAAATGTATGAGAGCACACTATATATATATATATATATATATATATATATATATATATATATATATATATATATATATATATATATATATATATATATATATATATATATATATATATATATATATATATATATATATATATATATATATATATATATATATATATATATATATATATATATATATATATATATATATATATATATATATATATATATATATATATATATATATATATATATATATATATATATATATATATATATATATATATATATATATATATATATATATATATATATATATATATATATATATATATATATATATATATATATATATATATATATATATATATATATATATATATATATATATATATATATATATATATATATATATATATATATATATATATATATATATATATATATCGTATATAGGGTGTTTTATATGCTTTTTATTTTTTTTCTGCATAATACGCTCATAAAGACTCAAAATACATGTTTGTGATGTCTTATATATATATATATATATATATATATATATATATATATATATATATATATATATATATATATATATATATATATATATATATATATATATATATATATATATATATATATATATATATATATATATATATATATATATATATATATATATATATATATATATATATATATATATATAAGACATCACAAACATGTATTTTGAGTCTTTATGAGCGTATTATGCAGAAAAAAAATAAAAAGCATATAAAACACCCTATATACGAAAAAAAAACATTACCAAAAAGGTGTCTTTTGCATGATTTTGATCTACTTATGTAACAAAACAGTAAAACGCATGAAAAACACCGTTTATGGGGAAAAGAAATATTAACATTACCAAAAACAAGTATTTTAAGTGTTTTTGAGGTTGTTACGTATAAAAACGTCAAAAAGCATAGAAAATATCTACATGAAGAACTCTATATGAAGAAAGAAAATATTACCAAAAACATGTATTTCGAGTGTATTTCACATTGTCAGGTTCTAAAATGGTCAAAATGTACGTAAAGCATCCTATATTGGGAAAGAAAATGAAATAAAAAAAAAATTTGTCTTTTGAGTGTTTATGAGCGTGCTAGATAGTAAAACGCTAAAAAGCATGAACAGCACCCTATATGAGAGAGCAGAACAACATTACCAAAAAAGTTCCTTTTCAGCGTTTTTGAGCTACCTACGTATGAAAACGATAAAACGCCTGAAAAGCACCCTTTCTGCAGAAACAGAATTATATTACCCAAAACAAGTATATTTAATGTTTCGAGCTTGTTACGTAAAAAAAGCGCGAAAATGCATGCAAAGTACTCTATATGAGTAAACGAAAACACATTAAAAGAAACGTATATTAGTAGTGTTTTTGAGCCTCATTACCAATATCCTAAAACTCATGAAACAGAACAACATTACCAAAAACTTGTATTTTGTGTGAATTCCGCAATGATAGGTGCAAAAAACACACAAAAAAAATACGAGATTTCCAGGAACGTGTCTTTTTCGTGTTTATGAGCGTACTAGGCACTAAAGCACTAAAAAGCATGAAAAGTACCCTATGTTGGAAAACAAAACATTACCAAAAACGTCTCTTTTCTGTGTTTTTGAGCTATTTACGTACCAAAAAGCTAAAATGCATGCAAAACACCTTTTATGGAGAAACAGAAAAACATTACTCAAAACAAATATTTTGAGTGTTTCGGATCTTCATAAGTAGAAAAACGCCAAAGTGCATGAAAGGTACTCTGTACGGAGAAACGAAAAGACATTACGAGTGTTTTTGAACTTCTTAGGAATCAAAACTCTAGCTCTTTATATGAAGAAACAGAACATTAACAAAAACATGAATTTTAAGTGTTTTACACATTATTAGGTACAAAAACGCCAAAATGCATGCAAAACCCCCTATAAGGGAAAATTAAACGACATTGCAAGAAACGTGTCTTTTTGAGCGTTTTGAGAGTCTTAGGCACAAAAAACCTAAAAAGCATGGAATTTACCCTATATGGATATACAAAACAACATTATGAAAAATGTGTTTTTTCATTGTTTTTGAACTTACGTTCCAAAACGCTAAATGGCATACAAGACACACTTTATGGAGAAACACAATAACATTATCAAAAAAACATTTATTTTTAGAGTTTTGAGCTTATTACTTACAAACACGCTAAAACGAATACAAAGTACCCCATATGGGGAAACGAAAAGACATTACAAGAAACATATTACTCGTATGAGAGTTTTTGAGCTTCTTAGGTAACAAAACGCTAAAAGGCATGAATAGTAATATTCTATATTGAGAAACAGAACCACATTTCCAAGAACGTGTATTTTGAGTATATTTAACATTGTTAGGTATTAAAACGTAAAAAAAAAATGCATGCAAAGTACCCTCTATGGAAAAAGTAAACTAGATTTCAAGAAACGATTCTTTTGAGTGTTTATGAGCATGTAAGGCACCAAAACGCTAAAAAGCATCTAAGGCACTCAATATGGAAAAAAAAAGAAAATTACCAAAACATTGTATTTTCAGTGTTTTAAACTACTCACGTATCAAAACGCTAAAACACATGCAAAACACCCTATATGAAGTAAGAATATAACATTTCCAAAAACAGGTATTTTGTGTGTTTTTCAGCTTGTTACTTACGAAAACGTCAAAAACGTACCTCTATATGAGGAAACAAAAAGACATTAAAAGAAGCGTGCATTATGAGTGTTTTTGAGCTTCTTGGGTACTAAAACACGAGAACGCATGAGTAGCACTTTATATGTAAAAAAAAAAAAAAATAATAATAATAATAACAAAGGAAAACAGAACAAAATTAGAACCATGTATTTTAAATGTATTTCACTTCGTTAGATACCAAAATGCCAAAATGTATGCAAAGCATCCTGTATGGGGTAAGGAAACGAAAGCGTATCTTTTGAGTGTTTATGAGCGTCTTGGGCACCAAAATGCTGAAAAGCATGGAAAACACCCTATATAGAGAGAAAAAAAAAAATCACCAAAAAGGTGTCTTTTGAGTGTTTTTTGAGCGCCTTATATACCAAAATGCTAAAACGCGTGTAAAGCGCCCTTTATGAAAAAAAAAAAAAAATGAATATTATTGCTTTTGAGATTCTTACATAGATATACGCCAAAATGTATAGAAAGTTTCCTAGATGAAGCAACGAAAACACATCACGAGAAACGTGTATTAAGAGTGTTTTAGAGCTTCTTACGTATCAAAATGCTAAAACGCATGAATAACACTCTATAAAAATAAACAGAACATGACCAAAAACGTGTACTTTGAGCGTTTTTCACATTATTAGGTAGCAAAACACCAAAATGTATGCCAATCCTCCTATATGGAAAAAAACAAAAAGACATTACTAGATATGTGTCTTTTGATTGTTTTTGAGCGTGTTAGGCACCTAAAAGCTATACAACATGGAGTTCACCCTATATGGGAGTACAAAACAACATTAAGGAAAACGTATCTTTTGAGTGTTTTTGAACTTCAGACGTACAAAAACGCTAAAACGCATGTAAAACACACTTTATGTAGAAACAGAGTGACATTACCAAAAACCACCACTTTCGAGTATTTTTGAGTTTGTTACGAAGAAAACTCCAAAATGCATGTAAATTACCCTTTGTGTGGAAACGAAAAGACATTACCAGAAACGGATATCATTAGAGTTTTCGAGCTTTTATGGTGCCAGAATTCAAAAACCCGTTCTATTTGAAGAAGCAAAATAATATTAAGAAAAAGGTGTAAGTCACATTGTTAGGTACCATGCAAAACAACTTATATCTGGAAAAGAAACGACATTTCAATAAACGTGTCTTTTGAATGTGTATATGCGTGTTAGGCCCTAGAACGCTAAAATATGGGGAAACAAAACATTACAAAAAACGTGTCTTTTGAGTGTTTTTGAGTACTTATCAAAACGCTAAAAGGCATGCAAAACACCCTTCATGGAGAAACAAAATAACATTACCAAAAACAAATATTTTGAGTGTTTTTGAACTTGTTACGTATAAAAAGGCATGCAAAGTACCTTCTATGGGGGAATCAAAAGACATTACGATAAACGTGTATTGAGTGATTTTGAGCTTCTTACGTACCGAACGCATGATATATAGAAACAGAACAACAGCAAAAACGTGTATTTTGAGTGTATTTCACATTGTTAGGTAGCAAAACATCAAAATGCATGCAAATAACTCTATACGATGAAAGAAAATGATATTACCTGAGACGTGTACTGTATTATGAGTATTTTATTTTTTTTTTTTTTAAGATTCTTAGGTACCAAAATGCTAAAACGCGTGAATAGCTTTCAATATGGAGAAACAGAACATTACGAAAAACGTTTATTTTGACTGTTTTTCATATTGTTAGGTACTAAAACGCTAAAATGCATGCAAAGCATTCTGCGTGGGGAAACGAAATGGCATTACCAGAAACGTGTTTTTTGAGAGTTTTTGACCGTGTTAGGCACCAAAACGCAAAAAAAGCATGAAAAGCATCCTATATGGGAATACAAATTAACATTGAAAAAACTTTTTTTTTTTTTGTGTGTGTGTGTGTGTGTGTGTGTGTGCTTTTAAGCTTCTTCCATACCAAAAACGCTTATCCTTTCATGGATAAACGGAACAGCATTACTAAAATTGTGCATTTTGAATGTTTTAAACTTATTACGTATAAAAATGCCAAATTCATGTGAAGTACCATATATTAGGAAATGAAATGTTACACCAGAAACGTATGTAAGGATTGTTTCTGAGCTTTTTAGGTAGCAAAACGGTAAAACAAGTAAATAACACTTTATATGGAGAAAGAGAACAACATAACCAAAAAAACATGGGTTTTGAGTGTTTTTTCACCTTATTAGGTACCAAAACACCAAAATGCATGCAAAGCACGTCATTTGAACAAAGAGAAAAACTTTACCAAAAACGTTTATTGTAAGTGTGTTTTGAGCTCGTTAGATAGCAAAACGACATAATGCATGCAAGCCACTCTTTATCAGAAAACGAAAGGACATTATAAGAAACGTGTATAGTAAGTGTTTTTTTTTAACCTCTTATGTACCAAAATGCAAAAAAGAAAAAAATGCGCGAATAACACTATATGGAAAAACTTAAAAAAAAAAAAAACTTACTAAAAGCGAGTATTTTGAATGTTTTTCGCAATGTTAGGTACCAAAACGTAAAAATGCACAAAAAACACTCCATATGAAAAAAAAAAAATAGAATCGTGTGTTTTCAATGCTTTTCAGCGTGTTAGGTAATAAAACGCTAAAAATCATGTTAAATAAAATTATACTTACAGAAACGTGTTATTTTATTGTTTTTGAGCTTCTTAGATAACATAAAGGCAAAACCTCACGTATAGCTCTATTAAGAAAAAAAAAAACTCCGAAAAACGCATTTTTTGGGTTTTTTGAGCTTCTTTCCCATTAAAACGTTAAAACACATGTAAAATATTCTTTATGAACAAATAGAATAACTATCAAAAAAGTGTATTTTGAGTAATTTTGAGCTTGCCTGGTAGAAAACGACAAAAAGTATGCAAAATACCCGATATGGTGAAAGAGACCGTAATTACTAGACACATTTTTAAGACCCTATATAACAAAACGCTAAAACGCGTGAATAACACTCTCTATGTATAAAGAGAACAACATTATCAAAAACGTGTCTTTTGAGTGTTTTTCACATTGTTAGGTACCAAAACGCCAAAATGGATGCAAAGAACTTTCTATGGGGAAACGAAACAACATTACCAGAAAAGTGCCTTTCCAGTGTTTTCATCGTTTTTGGTACCAAAACCATAAAAAAGCATGAAAATAACCCTATATGGGATACAAAACATTACTGAAAAACATGTCTTTTGGGTGTCTTTAAGCTTTAATATCAAAACGTTCAAACGCATGGAAAACAAACAGTACATGAACAAACAGAAAAATATATTGAGAATAACATATTGAGAAAATGACATTACCAAAAACGTGTATTTTAAATGTTTTTCACATTAATGGGTACCTTTCTCTTTCTTACCTTTATCACCAGATGCCAGTTAGGTTATAAGAATGTCAGCTCGATGACAATCGGACAATACTCCTCCATCCGTCTTGGTCTTCATATTCTCTGTTCTCCATCACCTCGACCATTGTCTTTCCTTTTCTACTAAGGCTTTCTTCAATACCTTGCTTCCATCTCTTCTTTGGTCTCCCTCATGGCCGCTTGCCTCTTGGTATCCACTCCATATATTTCTTAGCATGCTGATCTTCTTCCATTCTCATAACATGTCCAAACCTTCTTGCTCTATCAACATCCTCCAGTAGCGGCCTCACTCTCAACTCTTCTCTTATTTGAACATTTCTCATCTTGTCCCTTCTTGTAACACCCCTGATTATTTTGAGCACTCGCATTTCGGCTGCCTGAATCTTTGATTCTAGTTTTGTAGTTAAAGTCCAGCATTCAACACCATATTACAGGATTGGTTTAAGAATTGTATTGTAAACTGTTAATTTGTATTATATTTTTCAGTCCTTTTGCTAATGTTAGTCTCATTTAAACTTCTCTTATTTATGTTGATACCAAGATAATTAAAATTTTCTACCTCCTTGAATCTTTCTCCATTACAATCCACTGATAACTGTTCCAGTTCTCTTCCCACTGCCATGATTTTTGTTTTCCTTGTGTTTATTTTCATGCCACTTCTTTCCATTCCATCTTGCCATCTGTTCACAGCAATCTGTAGTGCGTCAGGAGAGTCTGTCACAATAGCAATGTCGTCCGCATAAGCAAAAGTTTCTTCTTGTGCTTGGTCTGCAACATTCCTAAAGCATTTATCCATATATATATATATATATATATATATATATATATATATATATATATATATATATATATATATATATATATATATATATATATATATATATATATATAATGAAGAGCAACGGCGACAGTACTCCTCCTTGTCTCACTCCAGTCCTTACTTCAAACCATTCTCCCTCTGTCTCTCCACATTTTACACTCTTTACCACTTTGACTAATCTTGGGTTTATCCCATAGTAATCATCTTCCAGCACATACCAGAGTTTATTTCTGTTTATCCTATCAAAGGCTTTTTCTAGATCAACGAAAACTATATATTTACTTCTGTCCCACACCTAGTTCTTGTCTAGCAGCATTTTCATGGCAAAGATAGGGTCAATAGTATTGACAGCTTTTTTATATATTTTTTTATTTCTCCTCGACGACCCTTCTGATTCTGTGCTCAATAATTCTTTCGTATAATTTACCCATATGCGATAGTAGTGATATGCCTCTGTAATTTGTGCAATCTGTCCTTCCACCTTTATTCTTATATATAGTACAAATAACTGCTTGCTACCAGTCTTCCGGTACTTTCTCTTCTTTATATGAAGTATTATACAACCTCACCATTCGCTCTACTATCCTTGTTCCACCAGCTTTCGTTAATTGTACAGGTAGTTCATCATCACCAGAAGCCTTACCGTTCTTCATCAGGTTTAAGGCTTGCTTCACTTCCTCAACCATAATATCTTCTTCCACCTCTACAGGTTCATCTTCATCTTGGTCTCTATCTCTCAAGTCAATATTCTCCTCCATTTCTTCCCCCACATTTAGCAGCTCTTCAAAATATTCTTTTCAGCGACCAGCATCTTCTTCCTTCACCAGTAACTCTTGCCTATTTTTATCAGCCACTGAATATACCGCTAAAGTATTTCCTTTACTGTAGTTTTTTGCCATGTTATATAATAGCTTCTTTTCCCATGACTCGGTTTTGCTCTTCCTTTTTAACTATTTCGGCTTGATTTCTTGCATTTACATAATTTTCTCGATCAAGAACGTTCCTTGTCTTCATCCACCTTCTGAAACTTCTCATCTTCTCCTTTACAGCTGTTCTCACCTCGTCACTCCACCAAGGGATGATTTTCTTTTTTGTTGCTTTCATTTTCTTTAAACCAAGGGTTTCACAGCTAATACTATAAATTTGGGTTTTGAACTCATCCCAGAGGCCCTCTATATTATTATTTACGTCATTTTCCAACACACTCTTTGCTGTTTCTGTTATCTTCGTAGAAAATTCCATACGGCATTGTGGGTCTTTCAGTTTTTTCAATTTTTAACCTTAGTCTACCACGTTTTGCTCCTTCCTTGGGTTTCTTTATTTTAACTTTCGCAAGAACCAATCTGTGGTCTGCATCCGGTGACACTGATGGAACAGTCTTAACATCACAAAATAGATTTCTATTGTTAGTAATAAATAGGTCAATCATAGAATACTCAGTATACCTCTGCTCCTCTCTACTCCACTTGTACCATGTCCATTTGTGTGAATCTCTATGCTTATAATATGTGTTCATTATAGATAAGTTTTTTATAGTACAAAATTCCAAAATTCTGTTACCTTTTTCATTTCTATCACCAATTCCATATGCACCTAATCCGCTTTCTAATCCTGTTCTGTCTATGCCAACATGTCCATTCCAATCCCCCATTAGAATTATATTATCAGTGTACTTAACATTTTCTAAAACGTCTTGTAAGTTTTCATAAAGTTCATCCTTCTCAACTTGTGGCCTCCCTTGTTGGGGGCATAGATTTGTATTAATGAGACTCATATTAATGATATACCATTTATTAGTTAATTAATTAATTAACTGATGGGTACCAAAATGGCAAAATGTTTAAAAATCACTATATATTAGAAAACGAAACCTTACAAGAAATGTGTTTTTTTTTGTGTTTTTAAGCGTTTTACGCTCCAAAACGCTAATATGCATGGAAAGCACCTGATATTGGAATAGAGAACATTACCAAAAACGTTTCTTTTGAGTGCTTAGGAGCTTCTTACGTACTAAAACGCCAAACAACATTACGAAAAACGTGTCTTTTGAGTGGTTTGAGCTTCTTAGCAAAACGCTAACACGCATTGAAAACACCCTTTAAGGAAAAGATTAACATAACCAGAAACAAGTGTTTTGAGTTTTTGAGCGTGTTACGTACAAAAATGCCAAGCATAATTTTTATAGAAAAACAAAATAAAACACACACACACACACACACACAAAATGTGTATATTAGGTATTTCTGAACTTGTTAGGCACAGAAACGTTAAAATGCATAAAAAGTAAAAAAAAAAATAAAATAAAATAAATAAATAAAAAAAAAAAAAAAAAAACAACAACATGTATTATGGGTGTTTTTGAGATTCTTAGGCACCTAAATGCAGAAACAAGAGAATAGCACTATATGGAAAAAAGAGCAGCATTACCAAAAAACGTAAATTTTAAGTGTTTTTTTTTTTTCACATTGGTACCAAAACGCCAAAATGCATGTTGAACACTTTATATAAGAAAACGAAACGATATTGCCAGAAACGTGCTTTTATTTATTTATTCATTTATTTATTAGCGTTTTAAGCACCAGAACGCTAAAATATATAGAAATCTCCCTATAATGAAAAAAAATAATAATAATAACATTACCAAAAAGGAGTCTTTTATGTGATTTTGAACTTCCGTACCAAAACGATAAAATGCATAGTAAACAGTTAATATGGACAAACTAAGTAACATTACGAAAAATGTGTATGATGAGTGTTTTTAAGCTTAAGTACAGAAACGGCAAAAATTTATTCAAAATAACCTTTGTGGTGAAAAAAAAAAAAAAAAAACAAACAGAAATGTCTATTATGAATGTTATTTACGTTCTTAGGTAACAAAACGCTATAACGCTTGAATAGCACCCGATTTGAAGAAATAGAACATTATTACCAAAAACGTGTGCTTTTAAGTGTTATTCAAATTGTTAGGTACAAAAACACCAAAATGCATACAAAGTACCCTATGTGGAATAGCTAAAATACATTTCGAGAATCATGTATTATGATTGTTTTTTTTTACCTTCTTAGGTACCAAAACGCAAAAACGTTTTAATAGCACTGTATATGAAGAAATGGAACAACATTACCAAAAACAAGTATTTTGAGTGTTTTTTACATTGTTAGCTACCAAACTCCAAAATGCATGTAAAGCAACCTATATTGAGAAAAGAAACGACATTTCTAGAAACGTATCTTTTAAGAGTTTATGAGCGTGTCAGGCACCAGAAACATTTATGGGAACACCAAACAACATTACGAAAAACGTGTTTTTAAGTGGTTTGAACTTCTTACTTAGCAAAACGCTAAAACGCATTGAAAACAACTTTTAAGGAAAAGATTAACATTACCAAAAAAAACAAGTGTTTTGAGAGTTTTCGAATGTGTTACGTACAAAAATGTCAAAATTAATGGAAAATGTCCAATATGTGGTAACGAAAGAAGATCATTAGATAAGTGTTTTTCAGCTTCTTAGGAACCAAACCTCTAAGACGCATACAAAGCACTCTCAATGGAGAAACAGATTAACATCATCTAAAACGTGTATTTTGAGTGTTTTCACATTGATAGGTATCAAAATGCCAAAATGCATGCAAAGCACATTCTATGGTAAAAAAAAAAAAACAAAAAAAAACATATCCAGAAACGTCTTTTTGAGTGTCTTTTAGAGCGTGTATTTTGAAACGAAACGACATTTCGAGAAACATGTCTTTTGAGTGTTTATGGGCGTATCGGGCATCAAAACTCTAAAAAGCATGGAAAGCACTCTATATGAAAAAAAAGCACCATTACCAAAAACGTGTCTTTTGATTATTTATTCATTTTTTTATTTAGCTATTTACGTACCAAAACGCTAAAACGCCTCTAAAACACCATTTATAAAGAAACACAATAATTTTACAAAAAAACATGCATTTTGAGTGTTTTTGAGCTTGTTACGTTCAAAATTGCTAAAATGTATGGCAAAATACACTATATGGGAAAACAAAAAAGAACATTACGAGAGAGTGTATTTCGAGTGTTTTGAGTATGAATGGAACTCATATGGAGAAACAGAACAACATGTCTATTTTGAGTGATTTTCACATTGTTAGGTAACAAAACAGCAAAATACATGCAAAGCACCCTCTTTGGTAAAACGAAACGACTTTTCCAGAACTGTCTTTTGAGAGTTTATGGGCGTGCTAGCCACCAAAGCGTTGAAAAGCATTGTAACCTATATTGGAAAACTAAGCAACATACCAAGAACGTTTCTTTCATTGCTCTTAAGGTAGTTACGTACCAAACCGCTCAAATGCATGCAAAACACCCTTTATGAAGACACAGAATAACATTATCAAAACAAAAGTATTTTTAATTTTAATTTTTGAGCTTGTTACATGCAAAAACGCCAAAATGCAGGAAAAATACGTTATATGAGAAAACGAAAGGATGTTACGAGAAACGTGTATTTGGAACGTTCTTCAGCATCTTAATAGCACTCTATATGGAGAAAGAGAATAACATTACCAAAAACTGATAAACTCTGGAACTCCCTGCCTGCTTCTGTATTTCCACCTTCCTATGACTTGAATTCCTTCAAGAGGGAGGTTTCAAGACACTTATTCATCAATTTTTGACTACTGCTTTGACCCTTTTATGGGACTGGCATTTCAGTAGGCATTTTTTTATTAGATTTTTGTTACCCTTGGCCAGTGTCCTTCCTACATAAAAAAAAAAAAAGTAAAAAAGAAAAAAAAACGTGTATTTTGAGTGTTTTTTTTTTTTTTTTTTTTTTTTTTTACATTTTAAGGTATCAAAACGCCCAAATCCATGCAGTCTCCTATATGGGAAAACTAAACGACATAACAAGAAACGTATCTTTTGAGTGTTTTATGCATGTTAGACAATGAACCACTAAAAAGCATGGGAAAACAAAAAAAAAAAAAAAAAAAACGTGTCTTTTGAATGTTTTTGAGCTACTTACGTTAAAAAACGAAAAAAAAAAACACATGCAAAACACCCTTTATTGAGAAAAATAATATCATTACCAAAAACAAGTATTTTGAGTGTTTTTGAGCTCATGAACAAAAATGACACAATGGATGGAAACTACACAATAAGGGGAAACAAAAAGAAACTACGAGAAACGTGTATTGTGAATATTTTTGAGCTTCTTAGTACCAGAACGCTAAAACGCATGAATAGCTCTCTATATGGAGAAACAGAACATTACCAAAAATATGTATTTGAGTGTATTTCACATTGTTAGGTGCCATAACGCCAAAATTCATGCAAAGTACCCTATATGAGGAAACGAAAACACATTACGAAAAACGAGTATTATAAGCATTTTTCGGCTTCTTAAGTATCAAAACGCTGAAACGTATAAATAACCACTCTTTATCAAGAAGAGAAAGATATTACGAAAAACGTGTATTTTGAGTGAATTTCACAATGTTAGGTGCCACATCGCGAAAATGAATCCAATTTACCCTATATGGGAAAACGAAAATTGATTAAGAGAATCGTGTATAATGAGTGTTTTTTTTTTTTTTTAGCTTAGGTACCAAAAAGATAAAAGGCATGAACAGTACTCTGTACAGGGAAACAGAACAATATTACCAAAAACATGCATTTTGAGTGTATTTCACATTATAAGGTGCCATAAAAACAACAGTGTATGCAAAGCACTCTATATGGGGAAAATAAACGATATTTCCATAAACGTGTCTCTTGAGTTTTTATTAGCGTGTTAGTCACCAAAACTCTAAAAAGCATAGAAAGCACTCTATACGGTAAAAGAATAAAACATGATGAAAAACGTGCCTTTTACATGTAAGTGTTTTTTTTTACATACGTAACTTTACGTACCAAAACCCTAAAACGCATGCAAAAGGCCCTTTAAGGAGAAAAAAAAAAAAAACCTAAAGCAAGTATTCTGAATGTTTTTCAGCTTTTTTACGTACAAAAACGCAAAAATGCATGGAAAGAACCCTATACTGGAAAACGAAAGGACATTACGAGAAACGTGTATTATCCGTGTATTATCCATATAACTCATGGATAGTATTCTACATGAGAAAACAGAACATTACCAAAAACAGGTATTTTAAGTGCATATCACATTGCTTGGTGAAAAACACAAAAATACCTGCAAAGCATCCTATTTTGGAAAACGAAACGAAGTTACCAGAAACGTGTCTTTAGAGTTTTAAAAAAATTTTTTTTTTTTACGTGTTTTGGCACTAAAACACTAAAAAAAAAAAAACATGGAAATCATCCTGTATGGGAAAAGAAAACAACCAAAAACTTTTTTTTTTAACTTCTAACGTACCAAAACACTAAAACGCTTGGAAAGCACCCTTTACGGAGAAACAGAATAATATTACCCAAAAAAGTATTTTGCGTGTTTTCACGTAGAGAAACGCCATAATGCATGCAAAGTACCCTATATGAGGACACAAAAAGACATTTCGAAAACGTATGTTATGAGTCTTCTTGAGCTTCTTAGGTATCAAATCACTAAAATGCATGGATTCTATATACATTACCAAAAACGTGTAATTTGAGTGTATTTTACATTGTTAGTTACTAAAACTTGAAAATGACTGCAAAGCTAAAAAAAAAAAATAAATAAATAAATGAAATAAATAAATAAACAGATAAATAAATAAATAAATAATAATAATAATAATAATAATAATAATAATAATAATAATAATAATAATAATAATAATAATAATAAATAAATAAATAAATAAACAAATAAAAAAAATCAAAACCCTCTTCAATTAGAAACAATAACATTATCAAAAAACAAGTATTTTACGTGTTTTTGAGCGTCAAAAAACACCAGAATGCATTGAAAGAATATTTCTAAACAAAAGGATATTACGAGAAACGTGTAATAGGAGTATTTTTGAGCTTCTTTGGTACAAAAACGCTAAAACTCATGAATAACACTCTATACGGAGAAACAGAACAACATTACCAAAAACGTGTATTTTGATGTATTTTACATTTTTAGGTACTTAAACATGAAAATACCTGCAAAACGTCTTATATGGGGAAACGAAACGAAATTATCAGAAACGTGTATTTTCAGCTTTTTTTTCTTTTTTGCCTCTTAGGCACTAAAATGTTAAAAAGCATGGAAATCAATCTTTAGGATAAAAGAAAAAAGATCGTCATTTGAGTGCTTTGAACTTTTTACGTACCAGAATGCTAAAACATATGAAAAACACCATTTATGGAGATATGTAACATTACGATAAACAAAGATTTTCAGTGTTTTTGAGTTTGTTACGTAGAAAAATGCTAAAATGCATACAAAGTTTTCTATGAGGGGAAACGGAAAAACATTACGAGAAACTTGTATTATGAGTACCAAAACGAGAAAAACGCGTCAATATCACTCTATGTGGAGAAACAGAAAAACATTAACAAAAATGTGTATTTTGAGTGTTTTTACCTTGTTATATACTAAAACACCAAAATGCCTGCAAAGTTTTTGATACGAGAAAACGAAACGACCTTACAAGAAATATGTCTTTTAAATGTTTTGAGCGTGTTAGGCACCAAAGCGCTAAAAAAGCATGGAAATCACCCTCTATGGGAATAGAAAACAACATTACGAAAAACTCGTCCACTAAATGTTTTTTTTAACTTCTTACGTACCAAAATCTTAAAACGCATGCAAAATGTACGCTATGCAGAAACAGAACAGTTTTTGAGCTTGTTACGTAGAAAAATGCCAAAATACATGCAAAGTACCCTTGATGCGGAAAAGAAAAGACATTACGAGAATCGTGTATTATGAGGGTTTTTGAGCTTATTTTCCAAAGCGCTAAAACATATGAACAGCACTCTATATGGAGAAAGCATTACCAAAAGCGTGTATTTTAAGAGTATTTCACAGTAATGTACCAAAACTCCAAAATGCATGCAGTGCACCTTATATGGAAAAAGGAAACGAAATTTCCAGAATCGTGTCTCTTGTATGTTTGTAAGCGTGCTAGGCAACAAAACGCTAAAAAGCATTTAAAGCATCTTATCTAAGAATAGAAAACAGCATTATCAAAAATGTGTCTTTTGAGTATCTTCAACTGCATACGTACGAAAACGCTAAAACGCCTGCAAATCACCCTTTATTGATTAAAAAAAATAAATAAATAAAATAAATAATTAAAATGAATAACAAACAAAAAAATCAGTGTTTTTCAGCTTCTTACGTAAAAAAAAAAAAAAAAACACCAAAATGCATGTAAAGTGTCCTCTATGAGGAGGGGAAAGGTCATTATGGGAGACTTGCATTATAAGTGTTTTTCAGCTTTTTATGTATCTAAACCCTAAAACACTCTATATGAAAAAAAAAAAAAAATACATATATATATATATATATATATATATATATATATATATATATATATATATATATATATATATATATATATATATATATATATATATATATATATATATATATATATATATATATATATATATATATATATATATATATATATATATATATATATATATATATATATATATATATATATATATACGGTTTCTCCTTGCATGTTTTTTTTTTTTTTGCATGGGTTTTAGCGTTTTAGTACGTAAGTAGCTCCAAGTCACTAAAAAGACACGTTTTTGGTAATGTTGTTTTCTTTTCTCATATAGGGTTCTTTCCATGGCTTTTTGCCTAACTCGCTCATAAAGACGGAAAAGATTCGTTTCTGGATGTCTTTTTTCATCATATAGGTTATTTTGCATGTATTTTGGGGTTTTTGGTACTTAATAATGTGAAATACACTCAAAATATATATATATATATATATATATATATATATATATATATATATATATATATATATATATATATATATATATATATATATATATATATATATTTTGAGTGTATTTCACATTATTAAGTACCAAGTATATATATATATATATATATATATATATATATATATATATATATATATATATATATATATATATATATATATATATATATATATATATATTTTTTTTTTTTGAGTGTATTTCACATTATTAAGTACCAAAAACCCCAAAATACATGCAAAATAACCTATATGATGAAAAAAGACATCCAGAAACGAATCTTTTCCGTCTTTATGAGCGAGTTAGGCAAAAAGCCATGGAAAGAACCCTATATGAGAAAAGAAAACAACATTACCAAAAACGTGTCTTTTTAGTGACTTGGAGCTACTTACGTACTAAAACGCTAAAACCCATGCAAAAAAAAAAAAAACATGCAAGGAGAAACCGTATACCTTTACCAAAAACGTGCATTATGAATGTTTTTGAGCTTGTTAGGTAGAAAATGGCAAAATGCATACAAAGTGCTCTATATGGGGAAACAAAAAGACATCACGAGAATAGTGTATTATGAGAGATTTTAAGCCTCTTAGGTACAAAATGTTAAAACGCATGAATAATATTCTATATCGAGAAAGAGAAAAAACATGACTAAAAGCGTATTTTGTCTGTTTTTCACATTATTAGGTGGCAAAACGCCAAAATGCATGTAAAGCTCACTATACGAACAAACGAAACAACATTAACAAAAACATGTCTTTTGTGTGTGTATTTTTTTCTTTTTTAGCGTATTAGGAACCAAAACGCTTAAAAATCATAGAAATCACTCTATATTGGAACACAAAAAAGCTTACAAAAAAACGTGTTTTTTTTTTTTAGTGTTTTTGAACTTATTATATACCAAAACGCTAAAATGCATGCAAACACCTTTTATGGAGAAAGAGAATAACCTCACGAAAAACAAGTGTTTTTGATGTTTTTTTTTTTTGCTTGTCACGTAGAAAATAGCAAAATTCAGGAAATCTGCCCTGTTGGGGGAAATGAAAGGACATTACCAGAGACGTGTATGATGAGTGTTGTTTTTACCTTCTTAGGATTAACAGAATAACATTACTAAAAACGTTTATTTTCAGTGTATTTCAACAACTTTACAAAAAAAAACGTGTTTTTTTGGTATTTTTGAGATACTTCCGTACTAAAACGCCAAAACACTTGCAAAGCACACTTTATATATATAGAGAGAATACCATTACCAAAAATATGTATTGTGAGTGTTTTTTCAACTTCTTTTGTACAAAAGTGCAAATTCAGTGTTTTTGAGGTACTTACCTACCAAAACGCTAATCCCCCTTAATTGACATACAGAGTAACATTACCAAAACAAGTATTTTCAGTGTTTATGAGCTTGTTACGTGCATAAATGCTAAAAATGCATGCAAAGTACTATCTATGGGAAAACGAAAGCACATTAAGAGAAACGTGCATAAGGAGTGTTTTGGAGCTTCATAGGTACCAAAACGCGAGAATGCGTTGAATAACATTCTATATGGAGAATCAGAACAACATTACCAAAAACGTGTATTTTGAGTGTTTTTACATTGTTAGGTACCGAAACGCTAAAATGCATGCGAAGCACTCTATATAGGGAAACGAAGTGACATTATCAGAAACGTGTATTTTTATTATTATTTTTTTCTTTATCGTTTTAGGCCCCAAAACAATAAAAATGCTTCGAAAGTACCCTATTTTGGACTACAAAACAACATTACCAAAAAATGTGTCTTTATTGTGTTTTTCTTACGTACCAAAACGCTAAAACTCATGCAAAAGACTCATTATGGAGAAAAAGAATAATGAGTGTTTTTTCCGCTTGTTAGGTACAGAAACGGCAATGTTTCCTAAATGGTGAAACATAACGATATTTCCACACACATGTGTTATGAACGTTATTGACTTTAGCTAACAAAACGCTCAATAGCAATCTATATGTAGAAACATAACATTACCAAAAACGTGTTATAAGTGTTAGTAACATTGGTATGTACAAAAACTCGATAATTCATGGAAAGTATTCCATATGGATTAACGAAAGGACACTACGAAAAAAAATTGTATTATGAGTGCTTTTGAGCTTATTTTGCTCCAAAACGCAGAAACACTTCAATAGCATTATATATGGAGAAACAGAACATTACCAAAAACGCGTATTTTGACTGTTTTTCCATTGTTAGGTACCAAACTGCCAAAATGCATACAACGTACCATATATGGGGAATATAAACGACATTAAAGAAACATGTTTTTGGAGTGTTTATGGGTATGTTATACACCAAAATGCTAAAATGCATGGAAATGACTCTGCATGGGAATACCAAACAAAATTACAAAAAAAAAAAAAAAACGTATCCTTTTTATGTTTTTAGCTTCTTACGTACCAAAATGATAAAACGCATGCAAAACACACTTTATGGAGAGTATCTATGTATGAGTATTTTTTACAATATTACGTATAAAAACCACAAAATGCATGGAAAGAATCCTATTTTAGGTAATGAAAGAACATTACTAGAAATACGTATTATGAATGCTTTGGATCGTCTTAGGTACCAAAACACTCGGAAAGAAAACAAGATTATCAAAAACATTTATTTTGAGTGTATCACATTCTTAGGTATCAAAACGCCAAAATGCATGCAAAGCATCCTCAATTGTGAACTGAAATTTCATTTACTGAAACATGACTTTTTAATGTCCTTTGAGGGCACGAGAACACTAAAAAGCATGGAAACACCCTACTTGGCAAAAAAGAAAAAAAAACTGTTTTTTGAGTGTTTTTAGCTACTTAAGTACCGAAACGCTAAAACACTTCCAAACATCTTTTATAGAGAAATAAACACATGCTTTCTAGTGTTTTTTTTCAGCTTGTTACGTACAACGCCGCAAATATGTATTGAAAGTACACCACATGGTGAAACTGAAGAACATTAGGAAAGACGTGTATTTTGAGTGGCTTTGAGCTTCTAAGGTACCAAAACATTAAAACGCATGAATTGCACTCTATATGGAGAAACAAAATAATAATATAAAAATTGTGTATTTTACTTGTTTTTCACATCGTTACATAACAAAACACCAAAATGCATGCAAAGCAAGCAAAGCATGCATTTTGAAATTAGAAATTACAGGAAACGTATCTTATGAGTGTTTTTGTGCATGTTTTTACAACAAAATGTAAAAAAAAAAGTATCGAAAGTACCTGATATGAGAAAACTAAACAACATTACCAAAAACGTTCCTTTTGAGTGTTTTTGAGTTACCTAACAAAACGCTAAAACGCATGCAAAAACCCCATTTATTGAGACAGAGTAACATTATCAAAAATAAGTATAAGTATTCAGCTTGTTAACGTACATAAACGCCAAAATGCAAGCAAAGTATTTAGAATGGGAAGAAACTGTTAGAAGCAAAAACACTAGTAAAATACCTGACTTTAGGAGGGCAGATTTTGAGGAATTAAAAAGGTACCTCCAAGGAGTGGACTGGCAAGGGATGCAGGGTGAGGTCAGGTCAGGGACGGAGTTCAGAGAGATAAGGCAGGATGAGAGAGGTGAGGAGAGGCGTGAGGGTGTAGGACAAGAAGAGAGAAGATGTGTCCGGAAGGGGAGGAGGAAAGAAGAAGGGGGAGATAGGTGTGAGTATGTTGGAATGTCAGGTCATGCTGAAAGGAGAGAGGTGAGGTCGAGGCGAGTAGATGAGGGAGTGGAGAGGATGGTAGGGGCTGAAATGAGGGGTTTAGATGAGGTAAATGTAAATGAATTGTTTAAATATTTCGTAGATAAAGTTCATACAGGTCAGTTAGCAAATATCCCGTATAGGATAAGATCCCCAAAAAATGACCCTAAATGGATGACTGCTAGGTTAAAGCATTATATAGGACGTAAGAGAAGTATATATAAGAGATTAAGGGCAGGTGAAGAAGTTTTAAGATCACAATATAATGAATTAGTAAGAACAGTCAGGAAGGTAACGAGGAAAGCTAAGGGCAGTTTTGAATTAAAGGTAGCCAGCCAGGCGAAGACGGACCCCAAGGGATTTTATCAGGTATACAGGACGAAGAATAAGGATACTATAGGTCCATTAGAGGCAGCAGATGGGGAGCTGGTTAGTTCTGGGGGGAGATTAGTAAACTTCTGAATGAGTATTTTTTAACTGTCTTCACCCAGGAAAACATGCAGGATATGCCAGATAGTGAACAGGCGTTTAGAGCAGATGAGAATGAGAAGCTGACAGATATTTCCACAACTAGAGAGATAGTGGAACAGGAGATAGATAGGGTAAAAAAGTTCAAGACACCAGGACCTGATGAAATATATCTCAGAGTACTTAAGGAATGCAAAGAGATTATTAGTGAGCCGTTAGTTTCTCTCTTTAGGAAATCACTGGAGTCGGGTGAGGTACCAGTAATGTGGAGGCAGGCTAATGTAGTACCAATCTTTAAGAAAGGAGATAAAACTTTAGTGTCTAACTATAGATCTGTCAGCTTAACTTCAGTTTTAGGTAAAATGTTAGAGTCAATAATAGCGAAGAACATTAGGGAACATTTAGACAAACATAACTTGATAAATCAGTCACAGCATGACTTCACGAAGGGGAAGTCTTGCCTGACAAACTTGTTAACTTTTTACAGTAAGGTGTACGAGGCAATAGATAATGGTGATAGTTATGATATCTTATATCTGGACTTTAGTAAAGCATTTGACAAGGTACCCGATCAAAGGCTCCTGAGAAAGGTTAGGGCACACGGGATAGATGGGAAGGTGTTAGGCTGGATAGGGTCATGGCTTAGTAACAGGCGACAGAGAGTTGTAATAAACGGCTCGAAATCCGAGTGGGGTCATGTAATTAGTGGGGTGCCACAGGGATCAGTATTAGGGCCATTGTTATTTCTAGTATATATCAATGACTTGGATAATGGAATTAGTAGTGATGTTAGTAAATTTGCGAATGACACAAAGATAGGTAGATTAATTAGGTCAGAATCGGATGCCATCGCCTTGCAGGCAGATTTAGATAGAATGAATGAATGGACGGATAGAGGGCAAATGCAATTTAATATCAATAAATGCAAAGTACTTAGCGTAGGTAGAGGAAACCCACACAAGAGGTACACATTAAACAACCAAACCCTGGTAGGTGCAGGGTACGAGAAAGATTTAGGAGTTATAGTTAGCTCTGAACTCCGTCTAGGGAAACAATGCATAGAAGCCAGAAATAGGGAAAATAGGGTACTAGGATTAATTTTTAGGAATGTTAAAAGTAGAAGGCCGGAATTAATATTAAAGCTATACTTGGCGCTGGTCAGACCTCTTCTAGACTACGCAGTTCTGGTCCCCACATTACAGGAAGGATATAGGTCTATTAGAATCAGTACAGAGGAGAATGACTAAAAGGATACAGGGGATGAGGAGTATTCCTTACGAGGCAAGGTTGAAGCTGTTAAATTTACATTCTTTAGAGAGACGTAGGTTAAGAGGGGACCTGAGAGAAGTCTTCAAGTGGTATAAGGGTTATAACAAGGGGGATGTAAGCAAAATTCTTAGGATCAGCAACCAGGGTAGAACAAGAAATAACGGGTTCAAGCTTGAAAAATTTAGGTTTAGGAAGGAGATAGGAAAAAATTGGTTCTGAAATAGAGTGGTAGATGAGTGGAACGGACTCAGTAATCATGTTGTTAGTGCTAGGACACTAGAGGGCTTTAAGAGAAGATTAGACAAATTTATGGATGGGGATAATAGATGGAAATAGGTAAGTATATTTCATACCTACCAAGAAGCCTGATCTCTTCTTGCAGCTTTCCTTATTTCTTATGTTTTTATGTTCTTATGTTCTATATGGGAAAACGAAAGGACATCACGAAAAACGTGTTTTAGGGGTGTTTTTGAGCTTCTTAGGTACCCAAAAGCAAAAATGCGTGAAATAGCGCTCCATATAGAGAAACAACAATATTAGCAAAAAACGTGTATTTTAGTATTTTTTAAAGATAAGTACCAAAACGCCAAAATGCATGCAATGTGCCATATATGGGAAAAAGAAACGACATTGCAAAAAACGTATCTTTTGAGTATTTTTGTGCATGTTTGACAACAAAAATCTAAAAAGCTTGGAAAGCACCCTATATGGGAAAAACAAAACGAGTATTTTGAATATTTTTTGAGCTACATACGTACCAAAATGCTAAAACACACGCAAAACACACTTTATGGAGACACAGAGTAACATTACCAAAAAACAAGTATTTTCAGTGTTTTTGAGCTTGTTACGTACATAAACTTCAAAATGCATGCAAAAGCAACCTATATTGAGAGACAAAAAGACATTAAGAGAAACGTGTATTAAGAATTTGAGCTTCTCAAGTACCAAAACGCTAAAACGCATGAATGAATATGGACAAACAGAACAACACTACTAAAAAAACGTATATTTTGAGTGTATTTCACATTGTCAAAAAGCCAAAATGCATGTAAAACACCTGATATGGCGAAAGTAAACGACATTTTAAGAAACGTTTTTTTGTTGATGATTATGGACGTGTTAGGCATCAAAACGCTAGAAAGCATTGAAAGTATCCTATATGGGAAAACATTACATCATTACCAAATTCTTCTCTTTTCAGTGTTTTTAAGCTACTTAAGTACCAAAAATGCTAAAACGCAGGGAAAGCACCCTTTATGGAGAAACAGTATAACTTTACAAAAAAAAAAAAAAATACGTGTATTTTCAGAGTTCTGAGCTTGTTACGTACAAAAATTCTAAAATGCATGGAAATTACTCTATATGGAGAAAGAAAATAATATTAAGAGAAACGTGTATTATGAGAGTTATTAAGATTCTTAGATATCAAAACGTTAAAAGGCATGAATAGCACTCTGTATTGCGAAACAAAACATCATTATCAAAGACGTGTATTTTGAGTGTTTTTCCCAGTGTTAGGTACCAAACGTCAAAATGCATGCAAAGCCATCTATATGGGGAAACGAAACAACATTAACAAATACGTGTCTTTTGGGAGTTTTTAGCATGTTAGGTACGATAAACGTTAAAAAGCATAAAAATAACCCTATATGGAAAAATAAAAGATTAGCAAAAACGTGTTTTTTTTAGTGTTTTGAACTACTTACGTACCAAAAACACTTAAACGCATGTAAAACACCTTTTATAGATAAACAGAAAATATATATTCATATATAGAGAAAGGAAATGTTCTTTTCAGAAAAAAGTGTTTTTCAGTGTTTTTGAGCGTGCAAGGTAATAAAAAATTTGTAGTCTCCTCCCCAGATGGGGAGGTGACCACAAATGTCCCTAGGTCGGACTGCCCTTCCTTAGCTTTTTAGCCCTTTTTTTTTTTTAGCCCTTTTTTAAGCTTCTTACGTACCAAAACGCTAAAATACGAGTACATGCAAAATACTCTTTGTGGAGAAACAAAATAACTACTAAAAACAAATATCTTTAGTGTTTTGAGCTTCTTACACACAAAAAACGCCAGAAGGGATTCAAAGTACCCTATATAGGGAAACGAAAGGGCATCAGAAGAGACGTGTATTATGAGTGTTTTTGAGATTCTTAGGTACTAAAACGTTATAATGCATGAACAGCAGTTTATGTGGAGAAACAAAAGAACATTATATAAACGTGTCTTTTGAGTGTATTTCACATTTTTAATTGCCAAAACGTCAAACTACATGCAAAGCACTCTAGACGAGGTAAGAAAACTATATATCCAGCAACTTGTCTTTTGAGTGTTTTGAGCGGAAAAGTATGGAAATACTTCATATGGGAACACAAAACATTACGAAAAACTTGCCTTTTTGAGTGTTTTTGAGGTACTTACGTACCAAAACACTAAAACGCATACAAAACACCCTTTATGGAAAAACATGATAATCTTATAAAAAACAAGTATTTTGAGTATTTTGAGCTTGTTACATAGAAAAACGCGAAAATATGATATATGGTGAAATGAAAATACAATACGATAAATGTGTTTTATGTAACATTATCATAAATAAGAATTTTGAACTTTATTGAGCTTGTTACGTAGACAAACGCCAAAATGCATGCAAAGAACCCTGTATGGGAAAACGAAAAAAAAAAAAAAACTACCAGAAACGTGTACTAGCAATGGTTTTGAGCTTCTTGGGTATCAAAACGCTATAACGTACAAATAGCACGCAATATGGAGAAACAGTACAGCTTTACAAATAATGTGTATTTTGAGTGTATGAGTGTATTTTACTTTGGTAGGTACCAAAACGTCAAATTAAATGCAAAGCACCCTATATGGGGAAAGGAAAAGAGATTTCCAGAAACGTGTCTTTCTAGTATTTTGTGGGCGTGCTAGGTACTAAAACGCTAAAAGGTATGGAAAGAACGACATATGGGGAAGAAAATAAACATTACCAAAAGCTTCTCTTTTCGATGTTTTTGAGCTACTTACGTACCAAAACGCTAAACTGCATGCAAAACACATTTAATGGGAAAACATCATAACTTTACCAAAAATGTGTAGTTCGAGTGTTTTTCAGTTTCTTACATAGAAAAATGCCAAAATCCATGCAAAGTTCTCTATATAGTGTAACGAAAGAACATTACGAGAAACGTTTGTTATGGGTGGTTTTGAGCCTTTTATGTACCAAAACGCTAAGACGCAGGAATTTCAAACTATGCAAGATATGTATGATGCTTTGATTCCCTTTTTTTTCCATACTGTTATGATATACCTGTTTCCTTTTGGTTTTTATGAAAATCTAATGTTTTCTCTCTGAGTACAACATTAGAAAACACAAAATTTTTAGGCCTAACTATATTTCTTGTACTATATTTCTAACTATATTTGATTTTTTTTTTCGTAAATCCAGCAAATAATCAATGTATTTTGTACATTGATCAGGTATGTTTTGCATTAATATTTTATTTATTGTAAACAGTGAAACACTGTTTTTTTTTACATAGAAATATGTCGAAATATAACAAAATTCTTTTTCTTTTCTTTCCTATCCCACCCCAGGTAAGTAAACGTGAAATCATAAATTGTTGAATCAGAGTACCTAAATGAAATTAAGTCTGTTTTTTCAACATATTCTGATGTATATATCATGTGAATTTTCAAGTTCCTAGCTGCAACAGGTATATTTTAGTGTTACCTTAATATTTATGACTTTATATCTCAGAATAGCAGAGTTTTCGATATAAAAAAAAAATTTTCCTCCGTTGTTATTCCTGTAGCACATATATGGGCTACAACATCTTATAAAACTATGAGAGGCAAACAAAGCTTGCTGTCGATTTTTTTGTTAGGAGTTGATTTCGATTTTTGACACTTTTTTTTTTTACTTTTTTAATCGATTTTTTTTTTATTATCGTACGAGAGAAAAAAAAAACGATAAAAGACGTTGTTCTCCTATCCTTCCTGATTAAAATTATTTTTGAATGAAAGAAATCGGTCAGTAAATAAGGGAGGATATACAAGGCAATTTAAAATAGGATTAGCGACCCTACAACACGCCCTTCAGTGTTTTGAGCTACTTACGTACCAAAACACAAAGTCGCATGGAAATCACCCTTTATGAAAAAAAAACAGAATAACATTACCAAAAACAAGTATTTTGAGTACTTTTTTAAGCTTATTGCGTACATAAACGCGAAAATACATAAAAAGTACCATATATGAGGAAACGAAAAAAAAAAACGTTGCGAGAAACGTGTATTATCAGTTGCTTTGAGCTTCTTAGATACTAAAACGCTAAAACGTATAAATAGCACTATATGGAGAAACAGAACAATACTACCAAGAGTGTATTTTGCATTGTTAGGTACCAAAACGTCAAATTCCAAGCAATGCACACTATAAAGGAAAAGGAAACGAGATTTCCAGAGAAGTGTCTTTTCAGTGTTTATAAGCGTGATAGGCACCAAAACAAAAAAAAAACATGGAAGGCACCTTTTATGGGAAAAAAAACCTTACCAAAAACGTCTCTTTTCATTGTTTTTGAAGTACCTGCGTATCAAAACGCTAAAACGCAGAAAAAAACACCCTATATGGAGAAACAGAATAACATTACCAAGAACAATTACTTTGAGTGTTTTTGAGCTTGTTACTTAAAAAACGCCAAAATGCATGCAAAGTACCCTGTATAGGGAAACGATGCCACATTGCGAGAAACATCTATTATGAGTGTTTTTTTTTTTTTTTGTTTCTTAGGTACTGAAACATGTACAAAATCATCAAAATGAGTTCAAAATACCCTATATTGCTAAACAAAACGCCATTATGAGAAACTTGTCTTATGAATGTTTTTGATCTTCTTAGGTACAAAAAACGCTAAATCCTTTTATGAAGAAGCAGAACAATATTACCAAAATATGTATTTTGAGTGTATTTCACATTGTTAGGTGCCAAAACGCGAAACTGCTTGCAAAACACCCTATATGGGGAAACGAAATAAGATTTCTAGAAACGTGCCTTTGGAGTGTATGTGAGCGTGCTAGGCACCAAAATGCTAAAAAGCATGATAAGCTCCCTATATGGGAAATAAAAAAATAAAAAAAAAACATTACCACAAACGACTCTTCAGTGTTTTGAGCTACTTACGTAACAAAAGGTTAAACGCATGTAACCCGTTATGGAAATCAGAATAACTACCAAAAACAAGCATTTTGAGAGTTTATGAACTTGTTATGTACAAAAACGCCAAAATGCTGTGAACAACTTCATATGTGGAAAAGAAAAAAAAAAACATTACCAGAAACGTTTATTATGAGAGTTTTTAAGCTTAGTAGATACGAAAACACTAAAACACATGAACAGAATTTCTTTCGGAAAAAAAAAACAGAAAAAACACAAAAAATGTGCATTTCGAGTGTATTTCAAATTCTTATTTGCTTTCCATAACCCAATATGCATGCAAACCACTATATAAAATGGAAGTAAACGACATTTCCAGTAATGTGTCTTTTGAGTGTTTGTAAGCGTGTTAGAAACAAAAACCTAAAAAACATGAAAATACGCTTTATTGGAAAAGAAAACATTACCAAAAACGTGTCTGTTGAGTGTTTTTGAGCTACTTAGATATCAGAGCCCTAACACGTATGCAAAACGCACTAGGTGAGAAACACAATAACATTACTAAAAAAAAAAAAAAAAATGTATATTGAGTGTTTCCATGTTTGTTATGTACAAAAACCTCAAAATGCATGGAAAGTGCCCTATATGGGGAAAGAAAAAGACATTACGAGAAACGTGCATTATGAGCGTTTTTGAGCTTCATAGATAACAAAACGCTAAAACGCATAAATACCGCTCTATATGAAGAGATAGAACATCGTTAACAAAAACGTGTATATTGAGGATATTTCACAGTTAGGTACCAAAACGACAAAATGCATGCAAAACATCCTGTTTAGGGTAAGGAAACGAGATTTCCCAAAAACGTGTCTTTTTAGTGTTTATGAGAGTGTTAGGCACAAAAACGCAAAAAAAAAAAAAAAAAAAACCCTATACAGGAAAAAAAATCACATTTATCAAAAACATCTCTTTTCAGTGTTTTTGAGAAACGTGTATTATGAGTATTTTTAAGCTTCTTAGGTACAAAAAACCTTAAAACACATAAGTACCACTCAGTATGAAGAAACAGACAAACATAAACAAAAATGTGTGCTTTTTTTTTGTATATTTCGCATTCTTAGGTACCAAAACGCCAATATGCATGCAAAGCCCTTCATAATGGGAAACGAAAGGAAATTTCCAGATACGTTTCTTTTGAGTGTTTATAAGCGTTTTATGCATCGAAACGATATATATATATATATATATATATATATATATATATATATATATATATATATATATATATATATATATATATATATATATATATATATATATATATATATATATATATATATATATATATATATATATATATATATATATTATAAGTATATATTGTAACGTAGAAAATGCCAAAATGCATGGAAAATAACCTATATCAGGGAAAACGTGAACATCCTAAACATCCCTCTATATGGAGAAACAGAACAAAAACGTGTATTTTTGGGTATTTTTAACATTGTTAGGTACCAAAAAAACTAAAACGCATGCAAAATCCCGTATATGAGCAAAAGAAACGAAATTTCTAGAATTTTTTATTTATTTATTTATTTTTTGGTATTTATGAGCGTTTTAGCCACCAAAAGCTAAAAAGCATAGGAATCAACCAATATGGGAATACAAATAAACATTTGCAAAAGCGTATATTCTGAGGGTATTTCACATTGTTAGGTACCAAATCGGCAAAATGCATGCAGAGCCCAAAATACGGGGAAACAAAACGAAATTTCCAGAAACGACTCTATTGAGTGTTTATCAGCTTTTTAAGCACCAAAACGCTAAAAAGCATGGAAAGCACCTTATATTGGATAAAAAAAAAATCATTATCAGAAACATGTCTTTCAGGTGTTTTGAGCCACTTTCGTAACAAAACGGTAAAACACAAGTAAAACATATGGGGAAGAGAATAACTAACAAAAACAAATATTTTGAGAGTTATGAGCTTGTTACGTACAGAAACGCCAAAATACTGCAAACAACCCTATATGAGGAAAAAATAAATAAAAAACGAGAAACGTGTATTATGAATGCCTAACAAGCTGATAAACACTCAAAAGAGTCGTTTCTGAAAACTTCGTTTTCTTTGCCTATATAGGGTACTTTGTATGTATTTTAGCGTTTTTTAAGTAATAAGCTCAAGAACACTCAAAATAATTGTTCTTGCTAATGTTATTTTGTTTCTCCATATAGGTAGGTTATTTTGCCTGCGTTTTAGTGCATTGGTACGTAGGTAGCTCAAAAACATTTTTGAGCTTTTTTTTTGCTCAATTTTTGCGCTTTTGTAAGAAAGCTCAAAAACACCCATAATACTTATTTTTGGTAATGGTATTCTCTCTCTCTCTCTCTCTCTCTCTCTCTCTCTCTCTCTCTCTCTCTCTCTCTCTCTCTCTCTCTCTCTCTCCATAAAGAGTGTTTACCAAGTGTTTTAGCGTTTTAGTGCGGAAGTAGCTCAAAACACTCAAAAAACAAGTTTTTTGTAAAGTTGTTTCGTTTCCCCATATAGGGTGCTCTCCGTGCGTTTTGGTGCCTAACACGTTCAAACACACTAAAAAGACACGTTTCTGGAAATGTCGTTTCTTTTCGGCATATATGGTGTTTTGCGTGCTTTTTGGCGTTTTGGTACCTAACCATGTGAAATACACTGAAAATAAACGTTTTTAGTATTTATCCTGTTTCTTCATACAGCGTGCTATTCATGCGTTTAAGCGTTTTGGTACCTAAAAAGCTAGAAAACACTCATAATACATGTCTCTGGTAATGTTCTTTCCCCATATAGGTTGTATTTCCTGAATTTTGCGTTTTCTACGTAACAAAATAATTGTTTTTGGTATTGTTATTGTGATTCTCGATTAACGGTATTTTCATGACATTTTGCGTTTTGCTACGAAAGTAGTTAAATACACAAAAAAATACACGGTTTTCTTAAGGGTGTTATGTTTTTCTATATAAGGTGCTATTCATGCGTTTTAGCATTTTGGTACAAACAAAAAAAAACACTCATAATACATGTCTCTCCTAATGTCCTTTCGTTTCCCAATATAAGGTACTTTACTTGCATTTTGGCGTTTTTGTACGTAACAAGCTCAAAAACACTAATGATATTGAGTTTCTCTATGAAGGTTTTCCTAATGATATTGAGTTTCTCTATGAGGTTTTTTTTTCATTCGTTTTACTGTTTTTTAATATAAGAAGCTGAAGAAGAAAAGAAAAAAAAAAAAACGACTCAAACGTTTTTTGTATTTTTTTCTTTTCCCTGATATGGTTCTTTCCATGCCCTTTTTTTTTTTTTATTAGCGTTTTGGTGCCTAAACCATCACAAACTCTTAAAAATACGTTTCTGGAAATGTCGTTTCTTTTTCACATATAGGGTGCTTTGAAAGCATTTTAGGCGTTTTGATGCCTATCAAAATACACAATTTTTATATTTATATTATGTATCTCAATATAGAATGCTCTTAATGGTTTTTAGCTGTTCTGGTACTTTAAGGAGCTCAATAACACTCATAATACACTTTTCTCTTAATTTAATTTCTTTTCCCCATACAGGATATTTTCCATACATTTTGGTGTTTTTGTACATAACAAAACACTCAAAAACACTCAAAATATTTGTTTTTGGTCATTTTATTCTGTTTCTCAATGTAGGGTGTTTTTAGATGCATTTTTGGTACATAAGAAGCTAAAAACAATCAAAACACTCCTTTCTGGTAATTTTGTTTTTCATTCCTATATAGGGTGCTTTCCATGCATTTTTTTTTCCGTTTTGGTGCCTAACATGCACAAAAACACTCAAAATATACGTTTTTTGGAATGTTGTTTCGTCTCCCTATAAAAGTTTTTTTTTTATGTAATTTGCCGTTTTGGTACCTAAGAATGAGATTTTTTTGGGGTAGTTATTTATTTATTTTTCTCCATATAGAGTGGTATTGATGCGTTTTCGCGTTTAGTACCAAAAAAGTAAAAAAAAAAAAAACACTCATAATACACGTTTTTCGTAATGTCTTTTCGTTTTGCCATATTGTGTTCTTTGATTGTTTTTTTGCATTTTGTACGTAACAATAAAAAAAAGTTATTTTTGGTAATGTTATTCTGTGTCTCCATAGTTTGTTCTGGATGCGTTTTAACGTTTTGGTACGTAAGAAGTTTAAAAACGCTCAAAACATACGTTTTTTGTAATATTTTTTTTCTCTCATATAGGGTGAATTCTAATCTTTTTAGCGTTTTACGTACCTAACATGCTCAGAAACACTCAAAACACATGTTTCTGGTAAAGTCGTTTTGTTTCTTCATATAGGACGCTTTGCGTGCATTTTCGCATTTTTGTGCCTAACAATGTGAAAAACACTTAAAATGGACGTTTTTGGCAGGTATTGTTTTTTTTTTTTTTTTCATATCGTGTGCTATTTATGCGTATTACCGTTTTGGTACCTAAGTAACTCACTCATAATATACATCTCTGGTAATGTCCTTTCTTTTTCCACATATATATATATATATATATATATATATATATATATATATATATATATATATATATATATATATATATATATATATATATATATATATATATATATATATATATATATATATATATATATATATATATATATATATATATATGATATTTTCAGGCATTTTGGGGTTTTTATATGTAACAAGCTCAAAAACACTTAAAAGACCTGTTTTTTTTTTTATAATGTTAACCTGTTTTACCACAAAGGGTGTTTTGCATGTGTTTTGGCGTTTTGGTCCGTAAGAAGTTAAAAAACACTCAAATGACACGTTTTTTTATTAATGTTGTTTTGTTTTCCCATATAAGGTGCTTTCCATGCTTTTTAACGTTTTCGTGCCAAACATGCTCATAAACACTGAAAAGACACGTCATTTGGAAATCTCGTTTCCTTATCCCATATAGGGTGCTTCGCATGGATTTTTGCGTTTTGGTGCCTAATAATGTGAAAAACAGTCAAAATACAGATTTTTGGTAATGTTCTGTTTTTCCATATAGAGTGCTATTCATGCGTTTTTAAGTTTTAGTAACTAAGAAGCTCAAAAACACTTAATACGTATTTGTCGTAATGTCTTTTCGTTTGCTCACATCGGATACTTTTTATTCATTTTTACATTTTTGTACGTAACAAGCTTAAAAACACTCAAAATACTTGTTTTTGATCATTCTTTTTTTTTCTCATAAATGGGGATTTCCGGACGTTTTAACGTTTTCATACGTAACTAGCTCAAAAGACTGAAAAGACATGTTTTTAGTCTTTTCTCTCATATAGAGTGATTTTCATATTTTTAAAGCATTTTGGTGCCTATCGCGCTCATACACACTAAAAACACACGTTTTTTTATTTTTTATCTTTTCTTTCCCCGTATAGGATGCTTTGCATGCTTTTTGACGGTATGGTACCCAACAATGTGAAACATACTCAAAATCCATGATTTTGATTATGCTATTCTGTTTCTCCATAATGAGTGCTATTCATTTGATTTTGTGTTTTGTTACCTGAGAAGCTCAAAAAATATTCATTATACACGTTTCTCGTAATGTATTTTGGTTTCCCCATAAAGTGTTTATCCATGCATTTTGGCGTCTTTATACGTTACAACCTCAAAAACATTCAAAATACTTGTTTTTTGGTAATGTTATTCTGTTTCTCAATTAAAGAAGTCTTGCATGCCTTTTAGCGTTTTGATACGTAACTTAAAAAAAAGGTGAAAGGTTTTTAGTAATGTTTTCACTACCCATATAGGGTGCTTTCCATTGTTTTTAGCGTTTAGGTGGATATAATGCTTATAAACACTCAGAGGACACGGTTCTGGAACTCTCATTTCCTTTCCCCATATAGTATGCTTTGCATGCATTTTGGCGTTTTCGAACCTAAAAAGATGAAAACTTAAAATACACTTTTCTCGTAATGACTTTTCGTCTCCCCATAAAAAAAAAAATAATAATAATAATAGATAAATAAAAATACATTTTTTTTGGTAATGCTAGTCCATAAAGGGTATTTTGCTTGCGGTTTAGGAAACACTACCCAACTTCGGGAAACGAAAAGATATTAACAGAAAAGTGTATTATTATTGTTGTTTTTTTTTAAGCTTCTTTTTAACCAAAATCCTAAAATACATGAACAGCAGTCAATATCGAGAAACACAACATTACCAAAAACGTTTATTATGAGATTTTTTTTCCCGATGTTAAATATTAAAACTCCAAAATACATACAAAGTACCTTATATGAAGAAACAGAAGAATATTACCAAAAAACAAAAAAAAGTATTACCAAAAAACATGTATTCTTTTTAAAGGTTGTCAGGTACCAAAACGCCAAACTGCATGCAAAAGAATCTGTATTGAAAAAGAAAAGAACTTTACTGATAACTCTTATGAATGTTTTTTTTTTACTCATTTTCTTACGTACGAAAACTCTAAAACGAATGCAAAACGTCTTTATTGACAAATAACGTGTGTTTTGAGTGTTTTTCAGCTTATTAGGTACCAAAACGACAAAATACATGCAAAACACCCTACTTTGTGTAATGAAACGACATTACCTGAAACGCCCCATTTGAGTTTTTTTTTGGGGGGGATATTAGACACCAAAAGGGTAAAAAGAATATAAAACTTATATTACCGGAAAAGAAAAGAAACCAACATTATCAAAAACGTGTCTTTTGAGTGTTTTGAGCTTATTACGTACCAAATCGCTAAAACGCTCAAAAACTCAATGGGAAAACAGAACATCATTACCAAAAACTGGTATTTTGAGTGTTTTTGAACTTGTTAGGTGCTAAAACGCCAAAATGCATGCAAATTAAATGATATTGGGAAATGAAAAGATATCATTTTTTTGTGCTTGTTACTTAATAAAACACTAAAGTGCATGCAAAGAACCGTATTTGGGACAATCAAACAACATTATAAAAAACTTCTTTTGTGTGTTTTCTGCTTCTTATGTACCAAAACGTTACAACGCGTGGAAAACACCACTTATGGAAAAACAGAACAACATTAACAAAATCATGAGTTTTTTTATTTTTTCCACAAAGTTAAGAAGCAAAACCCGAAAATGCATGCAAATCACCTTATTTGGGGTAAGGAAATAACATTACCAGAAACGTGCTTTTTATTATTATTATATAAGGAATCAAATGCTAAAAAATAAAAAAAAAGATCGTGGAAAACACTCTATATGGAAAAATAAAAATGCTTGATTAAAAACATGTCATTTGAGTGCTTCTTACGCACCAAACTGCTAAAACGCATCCAAAACACCGTTTATGGAGAAACAAAAACATCAGCAAAAAATATTTCTTTTGAGTGTTTTTTGAGCTTGTTAGGTACCAAAACACCAAAATGCATGCAAATTAGCAGATATTGGGAAAAGAAACGATTTTAACAGAAATGTTATGTCTTTTCAATTTTTTATGCAATAAAATGCTAAAATACGTGAATAACACTCTATATGGAGAAACGGAGTAACATTATGAAAAACTTGTATTATGAGGGTTTTTCCACATATTAGATACTAAAACTCGAAAATGCATTCAAAGAACCATATATAAAGAAGCAGAACAACATTACCTATGTTGTAATGTACTATGTAATGTATGTGTACTATGAGTGTTTTTCCTCATGTTAGGTACGAAAACGCCAAAATACATACATGAAGAAAAAAATTAACAACATTAACCAAAAACGTGTATTAAAAGTTTTTGAGCTTGTTAGGTACAAAAGCGCCAAAGTGCATGCAAAACATCCTTTATGGGAAAAGAAAAGAACATTACTAAAACTTGTCTATTGAGTGTTTTACGACTTCTTGCGTACCAAATCGCTATAACGCATGCAAAGCGCTTTTTTTTTTTTTTATGGAGAAATAGAACATTACCAAAAATGTGTATTTTGAGTGTTATCCAGCTTTTTAGGTACTAAAACGCCAAAATACACGTAAAGCACTCTATTTGGGGTAACGAAAAGACATTACAGGAAACCTGAGTATTTTCTAGCTTATTTTTACCAAAACGCTAAAGTGGATGCAAATCACCCTATTTGGGGAAAACAAACAACATTGTAAAAAACGTGTCGTTTGAGTGTTTTTCTTCTTACGTATCAAAACGCTAAAATGCATGCAAAACATCCTTTATGGAGAAACAGAACAAGATTACCAAACCTGTGTTATAAGTGTTTTACAGGTAGTTAGCAAAACTCCAAAATGCATGCAAAGCAACTTATTTGGGTTAAGGAAACGACACCACCAGAAACATGTTACATGCGTGTTTTTGAGCATATTAGGCAACAAACGATAAAGAGCATGGAAAACAATCTATATTTGAAAACAAAACATTATGAAAAAAAAAAAAACGTGTCTTTTGAGTGTTTTTTTTTTAGTTTCTTACGTACCAAAATATTAAATCGCGTCCAAAACACCTTTTATTGGGAAAAAAAACAGCAAAAATATTTTTTTCATTTTTTTTAGCTTGTTACTTAACAAAACGCCAAAAATGCAAGCAAAGGAACCGATATGGGGAAACGAAATGATATTAACAGAAACGTGTATTAGGATTTTTTTTTTTCGGATTTTTAGGTGAGAAAAGGCTGACAAGTTTATGGCATTCTATATGGATAAGCAAAACAACATAAAAGAAAAAAAACGTGTATATTAAATGTACTTAAAGGCCAAATTCCATGCACGACACATTTAATGGTAAAAGAAAACAACGTTACCAGAAACGTGTCTTTTCAGTTTTTTTTTTCTTTTCTTTTTTTTTTTAAGCTTGTTTGGTACCAAATCACCGGTGTATGCGAAAATTCCCTTTATAGGAGAAGAAAACACAATACTAAAAGAAAAGTGTCTTTTCTTTGTTTTTTTTCAGCATATTACATATTAAAACGTTAAAACGCATGCAAAACGCCCTTCATGGAGAAATAGAACAGCATTGCCAAAAACGTGTGTTTTGAATTTTTTTTTAAGATTGTTAGGTACTAAAACGCAAAAAATGCATGCAAAGCACACTATTTAACGGTAATGAAACGATATAACAAGGAACGTGTCATATGGGTGTTTTGAACATATTATGCACCAAGAAACTAAAAAGTACGGAAAGCACGCGAAAATAAAACATCATTATAAAATATATATATATATATATATATATATATATATATATATATATATATATATATATATATATATATATATATATATATATATATATATATATATATATATATATATATATATATATATATATATATATATATATATATGTATGTATGTATTTTGAGTGTTTTCAGCATCATATGTACCAAAACGTAAATGCACGTTTCGTTTCCTTTCCACATATAGTATGGTTTGGATGCACTGAAAATACATATTTTTGGAAATGGTGTTGGGTTTTTCTACATAGCAGGTATTCACACGTTTTAGCGTTTTGGTACCAAAGAAGTTCAAAACATACATAATATACGTTTCTCATAAATTCCTTTCTTTTCTCCATATGGGGTGATTTTCAAACATTTTAGCGTTTTGGTACATAATGTGAAAAAAAAATACTCAAAAAAGCACATTTTTGGTAATTTTATCATCTTTCATCCTTTTTAGCGTTTTGGTATCTAAGAAGCTCTAAAACTCTCATAATACATGGTTCTTGTAATGTTTTTTTTTTTCGTTTCCTAATAGTGCTTTCCATGCATTTTAATTTTTTTCTACGTAACAGGCTCAAAAACATTCAAATTACAATTTTTTTTTTCTTTTTCTCTGTCAAGCGTGTTTTGCATGTGTTTTAGGGTCTTAGTAGGTAAGTAGCTCAAAAACACTCAAAAGTTACATGGTTTCATTTCCTTTCGATTCTTTTTCGCGTTTCCGTGCCATGGCTATAAACATTCAAAAGACATGTTACTGGAAATGTCGTTTCGTTGCCTAGTACATGGTGCTTCACATACATTTTAGCGTTTTAGTACATAACATTGTGAAAAAAAAAACTCAAAATACACTTTTTTGGTAATTTTGATCTTTTTATTCATATAGAGTGCTATTCGTATTTAGGTACCTAAGAAGCTCTAAAACACTCAAACTACTCGTTTCTCGTAATATCTTTTCGGTTCATTTTATAGGATACTTTGCATTCTTTTTGACGTTTTTCTATGTAACAAGCTCAAAAATTCTTAACACACGTTTTTTGATAAAGTTGTTCTGTTCCCCATAAAGGGTATTTTACATGTGTTTTAGCGTTTTGGTACATAACTGGCTCAAAAACACTCAAAATACACGGTTTTGGTTAAGTCGTTTTGTTTTTCCATATTTGGTGCTTTGCATTCTTTTAGTCTTTTGGTGCTCAACACGTTCATAAACACGGAAAGGATACGTTCCTTTAACAATGTTAAAAACGCTTAAAAACATGTTTTTGATAATGTTGTTTTGTTTCTCCATGAAAAGTGCTATTCACAAGCATTAGCGTTTTGGTACCTAAGAAACTAAAAAAACAAAAACAAAAACAAAAAAAAAAAAACAATGCACATTTCTCAAAATATACTTTCTTTTTTTTTCCATATATGGTGATTTGCAATCATTTTGGCGTTTTTTTTTAGATAAGCTAAAAAGACTCAAAATTCACGTTATTGTGTTTCTCCACAAATTTTGTATGCGTTTTAACGTTTTGGTACGTAAGAAGCTCAAAAACACTCATAAGACACTTTCTTGGTGATGTTTTTATTCCCATATAGGGTTATTCCCCTGCTATCTGGCGGTTTGGTGCCTACCACTCTCAAAAACATTCAAAACACATCCTTTCTCGTAGTGTCCTTTCGTTTCCGCACATAGGAGCCTTTGGTCCTATAATAATACACGTGTCGTAATGTCCTTTTGTTTCTCCATATAGAGTGCTTTCCATGCATTCTAGCGTTTTTGTAAGGAAAAGAAAAAAATTTCTTTTTTTTTTGTAATGTTATTCTTTTCTCTATAAAGGGTGTTTTACATGCGTTTTAAGGATTTTGAAAATATTCAAAAGACACGTTTTTGGTGATGTTGTTTTGTATTCCCATATCCGGTGTTTTGAATGCTATTTAGCGTTTTGTTGCTTAACACGCTGAAAATCACGCAAAAGACGTTTCTGGAATTATAGTTTCATTTCCCTATATAGGGAATTTTGCATCCATTTTGGCGTTTTGGTACCTAACACTGTAAAGAATATTTTAATTACACGTTTTTGGTAATGTCGTTTTTCTCCATAGAACGCTATTTATGCGTATTAGCGTTTTGGTACCTAAGAAGCTCTAAAACACTTATAATATACGTTTTTCGTAATGTCCTTTGGTTTCGCCATATGCGTGCTATGCACGCATTTTTAGTATTTCGTTACATAACATGGTGAAAAACACTCAAAAACCACGTTTTTTGGTAATGTTATTATGTTTCTCCATTAAGAGTGCTATTCAGTTGATTTAATGTTTTGTACTTTAAGAAACTCAGACACTCATAATACACGTTTCTCGTAATTTCCTTTCGTAATTTCGTGATTTCGTAATTTCCTTTCCTTTTCGTTTCCCCTTTGCATGTTTTTTGGTGTTTTTGTATGTAACAAGCTCAAAACACTCAAAATACACGTTTTTGGTGATGTTATTCTGTTCCTCCATAAAAGGTGTTTTGGATGTGTTTTAGCATTTTGGAACATAAGAAGCAAACGCTTAAAAGATACGTTTTTGGTGATGTTATGTTGTATTCTCATATAGGATACTTTCCATGCTAATTAGGATGTGTTGAAAAAATACAAAAGACATTTTTCTTGTCATGTCATTTCATTTACCCCTGTAGAGGAATTTGCAAGCACTTTGGCATTTTATAACCTAACAATGTGAAAAACACTCAAATTACACGGTTTTTTTTTTTCGTAATTATGTACTGTTTCTCCAAATAGTGTGCTACTCATGCGTTTTAGCGTTTTCGAGCCTAAGAAGCGCAAAATCACTCATAATACACGTTTCTCGTAATATCTTTTTGTTTCCCCATATAGGATGCTTTTGCATGCATTTTGTCGTTTCGGTACCTGAGATGGTTAAAAATACACACACACACACACACACACACACACACACACACACACACACACACACACACACACACACACACACACACACACACACACTCACACACACACACACACACACACACACACACACACACACACACACATACATACACACACACACACAAAAAAAAAATTTTTTTCTCCATTAAGAGTACTGTTCACGCTTTGTAGCGTTTTGGTACCTAAGAAACTCAAAAACACTCATAATACGTGTTTTTGTAATGTCGTTTTGCTTCATCATATAGGGTGCTTTGGATGCATTTTGGTCTTTTTGTTCGTAAGAAGCTGAAAAACACTAGAAATAGCCGTTTTTTTATTTTATTTATATATTTTTTTTTTCATTTATGAAATACACGTTACTTTATGATGGTTGTTTTGCACGCATTTTAGCGTTTTGGTACATACAGAACATTACCAAAAACGTTTATTTTGAGTGTTTTTCACAATTTTATGTACCAAACCTTAAAATGCCTCCAGAGCACCATCTATGGGAAAATGAAACGACATTTCCAGAAACATGTCTTTTGAGTGTTGATGAACGTGGTAGGTACCAAAGTTATAAAAAGCATGGAAAGCTACCTATATGAAAGAACAAGACAACCATAAATTTATCTTTTGGGTATACAAATATTCGCGCGTTTTAGCGTTTTGGTACATAAGAAGATAAACCCTCAAAATACACACGATGATAATGTTATTTTGTCTTCTCATGTAAAGTATTTTTCATGTGTTTTAGAGTTTTGGTGCTTAATATGCTCAAAAACTTCCAAATGGCACGTTTTCTGTTAATGTCGTTCTAACCTAACTGGAATCTAACCAGCTGGAAAATATTAAACACACACGTTTTCAGTAATGTTGTTAGGTTTCTCAATAAGAGGTGTTTTGCACGCGTTGTTAAAAGACAAGTTTTTTTTTTTGCAATGTTGTTTGCTTTTCTCAAATTGAGTGCTTTGCATGCACATTATCGTTTTGGTAAATAAAAAGCTCAAAAAAACACTCTTAATAGACTTTTCTGTTAATATTGTTTTATTTTAAAATATCGGGTAATTTGCATGCATTTTGGCGTTTTGATACCTTTCAAGCTCAAAAACACTCAAAACACCCGTTTTTGGTAATGTTCTGATCATCCATAAAGATTGTTTTGGAGTGTTTTAGCGTTTTGATACGTAATAAGCTCAAAAACACGCAAAAGACACGTTTTTGATAATGTTTTATTTTCCCATGTTTTCCATTCTTATCAGCGTTTTGATGTAAGAAAAAAAAAAAAAACACCCAAATGACACGTTTCTGGTAAAATCGTTTTATTACCCCAAATAGGATATTTTGCAGGCATTTTGTCGTCTTTGTACCTAACAAGATAGAAAACGCTTAAAACACACGAGTTCGTAATGTTGTTCTACTTGCCCATGAATGGCGTTTTGCATGCATTTTAACGTTTTAGTACATAAGCAGAAAAAAAAAAAAAACAATCAAAAGAATGTTCTTTATTTTTCCCATACAGCGTGCTTTGCATGCACTTAAGCGTTTTGGTACCTAACAAGCACAAAAACACTCATTATATTTTTTTTCTAATAAATTTGTTCTGTTTCTTCATATTGGCTACTTTGTATGCATTTTGGCGTTTTAGTACCTAACGCAGGGAAAAACTCTCATAATACACGTGTTTGGTAATGTTCTGTTTCTTCGATAGGGTGATTTGTATGCATTTTGAAGTTTTATTATCTAACATTGCGAAAAAAAAAAAAAAACTTGTAATACACGTTTTTCGTAACATTGTTCTGTTTCTTTATATATAGTGTTATTCATATATATTTTGAGTTTTGGACAAAATCTCATAATGCACTTCTCTGTTAATATCGTTTCGTTTCCTAATATCGGGTAATATGCATGCATTTTGGTGTTTTGCGATCTAAAGAAGCTGAAAAACATTCAATACAAATGTTGTTTCTCCATAAAAAGTTATTTTCCACGCGTTTGAGTGTTTTGGTACGCAAGGAACTAAAAAAAAAAAATGTTTTTTTTTTCAGCGATATGGTGCTTAATATACCCCAAAACAACCCATATGACAATTTTCTGGTAATATCATTCCGTTGCTGCAACGAGGGTTCTTTGCATGTATTTTGGCATTTTGGTACTTAAGAAGCTCATAAACACTCAAAATACACGTTTTTGGCAATGTTGTCCTGTTTCTCCATTACACGTTATTTTGTATGTGTTTTAACGTGTTTGTACATAAGAAATAGAAAAATAAATTTTTTAAATTTTTTATTTTCCCATATAGGGTGCTTTCCTTGCACTTTCTCGTTTTAGTACCTAACAAGCTCCAAAATTTTCATAAGACAAGATATTGGTAATGTTGTTCTGTTTCTTCATTTAGGGTTCTTTGTATGCATTTTCTCCTTTTGGTACCTGACATGGGGAATATTGTTAATATCGTTTCGTTTCCCTATATAAGGTATTTTGCATGAATTTTGGCGTTTTATTACCTAATAAGCTCAAGAAAAAAATCAAAACACACCTTTTTGCTAACGATCTTCTGTTTCTTTAATAATGGGTGGTTTCGACGCATTTTACAGTTTCGGTACGTAATAAGCTCAAAACACAAAAATTTTTTTTTTCATGAAGTTGTTTTGTTTTCCTATATAGAGTAATAAAACAACATGTTTCCGGGAATGTCGTTTCGTTACCCGAAATAGGGTCCTTTACATATATTTTGAAAATTTTAAATATAACAAGCTGGAAAACACTCAAAGCACACGTTTTTTGGTAATGTTTTTCTCTTTCTCAATAAAGAGCGTTTTGTATGCGTTTTAGTGTTTTGGTATGTAAGGAGCTTTAAAACACTTAAAGGCAAGTTCTCGGTAAAAGTTGGTTTTATTCCCATGTAATGTGATTGCCCAGCTTTTTAGTGCTTTATTACCTATCACGATCAAAAACACTCAAAAGACACTTTTCTGGTAATGTCATTTTTTTCCCCACATAAAGCTAGTTTCGCATGCAATTTGGGGTTTTGGTAACTAAGAATATGAAAAGCACTCAAAATACACGCATTTGGTAAGGTTGTTCTGTTTCTCAATCAAGAGTGTTATTCATGAGTTTCAGCATTTTGGTATCTAAGAAACTTCTCCATATACAGGAGTTTTTGCGTGTTTTGCCTTGTGGTTCTTGTGAAACTATAAAACACTCATTATACACGTTTCTCGTAATGTCCTTTTGTTTCCCAATATAGAGTGCTTTCCATCTATTTTCGCGTTTTTTGTAGGTAACAAGCTCAAAAACACTCAAAATATAACTTTTTTGGTAATGTTAATCCATTTCTTCATATTGGTTGGTTTGCATCCGTTTTAGCGTTTTTCTACGTAAAACACTGAAAAAAACATATTTTCAGTCATTTTGTTTTGGATTCCCATAAAGAGATACTTCCATATTATTTATCGTTTTGGTGCCTAACATGCTAAAAAACACTCAAAAGACAGGTTTCTGGTAAAGTCATTTAATTTCCCCATATAGGTGGCTTTTAATGCACTTTAGGGTCTGGTACATAACAGTCCGAAAAAAAGCTAAAATTTACTTTTTTCATGATGTTCTTTTTTCACATACTTTCCCTGAATTTTGCCAGAATTTTGGCACTTTCTTACCTATGAAAATTAATAAAAAAAAAATCCTATTTTTATTTATTTATTTTTCCTCTATAAAGAGTGTTATTTTTGGGTTTTAACTTTTTGGTACTTAAGGAACTTAAAAACACTCATAATACACCTTTCTCGTAATGTCCTTTCGTTTCCTAAACATAGGGTTCTTTGCATGTATTTAAGCGTTTTTATAAGTAACATGATCAAAAACACTCAAAATACATATTTTTGGTAATGTTATTCTTTTTCTTCATATTGGTTGGTTTGCATCCGTTTTAGCGTTTTTCTATGTAAAACACTGAAAAGACACGTTTTCAGTAATTTTGTTTTGTATTCCCATATTGATTGATTTCCATATTATTTATCGTTTTGTTGCTTAACATGCTGAAAAACACTCAAAAGACAGGTTTCTGGTAAAGTCGTTTAATTTTCCTATGTAGGTGGCTTTGCATGCACTTTAGGGTTTGGTACATAACAGTCCGAAAAAAAAAGAAGCTAAAATTAACTTTTTGGATAATGTTCTTTTATCACATAATTGCCCTGAATTTTGCCAGAATTTTGGCATCTCAGTACCTATGAAGATGAATAAGAAAAAAAAAAATACTATATTTTTTATTTATTTATTTATTTTTTTCTTAATAAAGAGTATTATTTGTGGGTTTAAGCTTTTTGGTACTTAAGGAACTTAAAAACACTCATAATACACGTTTCTCGTAATGTCCTTTTCTTTCCCAAACATAAGGTTCTTTGCAGGTATTTAAGCGTTTTTATAGATAACATGATCAAAAACACTCAAAATATATGTTTTTGTAATGTTATTCTGTTTCTCCATAAAGGGTGTTTTGCATGCGTTTTAGTGTTTTGGTATGTAAGGAGATCAAAAAACACTTAAAGTCAAATTCTTGGTAAAAGTTGGTTTTATTCCCATGTAATGTGATTGCCCTGCTTTTTAGTGCTTTATTGCCTAACACGCTCAAAAACACTCAAAAGGCACTTTTCTGGTAATGTCATTTTTTTTCCCAAATAAAGTTAGTTTCGCATGCAATTTTGGGTTTTGGTGACTAAGAATGTGAAAACACTCAAAATACACGCATTTAGTAAGGTTGTTCTGTTTCTCAATTAATAGTGGTATTCATGAGTTTCAGCACTTTGGTATCTAAGAAACTTCTCCATACACACGAGTTTTTTGCGTTTTTTGCCTTATGGTTCTTGTGAAACTATAAAACACTCATTATACACGTTTCTCGTAATATCCTTTTGTTGCCCAATATAGAGTGCTTAGCATCCATTTTCGTGTTTTTTTGTAGGTAACAAGCTCAAAAACACTCAAAATATACCTTTTTGGTAATGTTTTTCTATTTCTTGATATTGTTTGGTTTGCATCCGTTTTAGCGTTTTTCTACGTAAAACACTGAAAAGACACGTTTTCAGTAATTTTCTTTTACATTCCCATATAGAGAGACTTCCATATTATTTATCGTTTTGGTGCCTAACATGCTGAAAAACACTTAAAAGACAGTTTTCTTGGAAAGTCGTTTAATTTCCTCATATAGATGGCTTTGCATGCACTTTAGGGTTTGATACATAACAGTCCGAAAAAAAAGCTGAAATGAACTTTTTCGATAATGTTCTTTTTTCCACATAATTTCACTGAATTTTAACAGAATTTTGGCATCTCGGTACCTATGACGAAAAAAAAAAAATTGGTATTTTTTTCTTTATTTTACTTTTTTTTTGGTGGGGTTTCATTATAAAGAGTGTTATTTGTGGGTTTTAGCTTTTTGGTACTTAAGGAACTTAAAAACACTCATAATACATGTTTCTCGTAATGTCCTTTCGTTTCCCAAACAGAGGGTTCTTTGTATGTATTTAAGCGTTTTTATTGGTAACATGATCAAAAACACTCAAAATACATGTTTTTGTTAATGTTTTTCTGTTTCTACATAAAGGATGTTTTACATGCGTTTTAGCGTTTTGGTATGTAAGGAGCTCAAAAACTCTTAAAGGCAAGTTCTTTATAAAAGTTGGTTTTATTCACATGTAATGTGATTACCCTTCTTTTTAGTGCTTTATTGCCTAACACGCTCAAAAACACTCAAAAGACACTTTTATGGTAATGTCATTTTTTTTCCCATATAAAGCTATTTTCGCATGAAATTTGGGGTTTTGGTAACCAAGAATGTGAAAAACACTCAAAATACACGCATTTGGTAAGATTGTTCTGTTTCTCAATTAAGAGTGTTATTCATGAGTTTTAGCGTTTTGGTACCTAAGATCTCAAAAACTCTCATAATGCACGTTTCTCGTAATGTCCCTTTTTTTCCTCATATGGGGTGCTTTGCATGCATTTTGGCATTTTTTTTCACGTAATAGCTGAAAAAACACTGAAAATACACGCTTTTGGTAATAAGAACTTAAGAAATAAGTAAATCTGCAAGAAGGCATCAGGCTTACACGTGGCAGTACTTGTATGAAATATGCCTACCTATTTCCACCTATCATCCCCATCCATAAACGTGTATTTTTTTCTTACAGTTCCCAAATGCCTCAGCACTAACAACTTGATTAATACGTTCGTTCCAATCATCTACTACTTTATTTGAGAACCAATTCCTTCCTGTCTCCTTTTTGAACATCAAGTTTTCAGGCTTAAACCCGTTTTTCTTGTTCTATCATGGTTACAGATTCTAAGAATTTTCCTTATGTTCCTCTTGTTATAATAACCCCTGTACCACTTAAAGACTTCTATCCGCTCCAACTCTTAACCTACGTGTCTCTAAAGAATGTAAATTTAACAGCTTGAATCTCGCTTCGTAAGGAGTACTCCTCATCCCCTGTATCCTTTTAGTCATTCTCCTTTGTACTGATTCTAATAGACCTTTATCCTTCCTGTGATGTGGTGACCAGAATTGGAGAGCGTAGTCTAGATGAAGTCTGACTAGCGCCAAATGTAACTTTGATATTACTTCGGGTGTTCTACTTTTAGCATTCCTGAAAATGAATCATAATACACTATTTGCTTTGTTTCTGGTTTCTTTGCATTAAAACTCATAATACACGTTTTTTGTCATGTCCTTTCGTTTCCTCATATAGGCTGTTTTTGGTGCTTTGGTACCTAACAGGGTGTTTGCATGTATTTTGACATTTTAGTTCGTAAGAACCTAAAAAAACACTCTAAAGACACGTTTTAGTAAAGTTGTTTTGTATTCCACTATGGGGTGATTTCGTTGCTTCTTACTGATTTGGTGCCTAACACGCTCAAAAAATAACAAAAGACAAGTTTCTAGTGATTTCGTTTCGTTTCTTCATATAGGTTGCTTTACATGCATGTTGGCGTTTTGGTAATTATCAATGTAAAAAAAATACCCGTTTTTGGTAAGTTTGTTCTTTTTCTTCAGAGCACTATTGAAGTACTGATTTGGTAATTATGAAAGTAATAAAAAAAAAAAAAGCATAACAAACGTTTCTCGTAATGTCCTTTTTATTTCCATATGCAGGGTGATTTGTTTGATGACAGGCGATTTTGTACATAATAAACTAAAAAAAAAACACACACAAAATACACGTTTTTGGTTAATGTATTCTGTTTCTCTATATATGGTATTTTCATACGTTTTTAAAGTCGTTTCACATATCTATATATGGGTCTTTGCATGAATTTTGGCTTTTTGGTAACTAACAATGTCATAACACTCAAAATGCACGTTTTTTTTTGGCAGTATTGTTCTGTTTCTCCATATAGAGTGTTTTCATGCGTTTTACCCTTTTGATACTAAGAAAATCAAAAACACTCATAATACACGTTTCTCGTAATGTCTTTTAATTTTTCCCATATAGGGTATTTCCGATTCATTTAGGCGTTTTTTAACGTAACAATCTTACAAATGACTCAAAATACTTGTTTTGTATGTTTTAGCGTTTTCGTATGTAAGGAGCTTAAAAACACTTAAAGGCAAGTTATTGGTAAAAGTTGGTTTTATTCCCATGTAATGTGATTGCCCTGCTTTTTAGTGCTTTATTGCCTAACACGCTCAAAAAAACTCAAAAGACATTTTCTGGTAATATTTTTTTTCACACATAAAGCTAGTTTCGCATGCAATTTGGGGTTTTGGTAAGTAAGAATGTTAAAAAGATTCAAAATACACCCATTTGGTAAGGTTGTTCTGTTTCTCGATTAAGAGTGTTATTCATAAATTTCAGCATTTTGGTATCTAAGAAACATCTCCATATACACGAGTTTTTGCGTGTTTTGCCTTGTGGTTCTTGTGAAACTTTAAAACACTCACTATACACGTTTCTCGTAATGTCCTTTTCTTTCCCAATATAGAATGCTTTCCAACTATTTTCGCGTTTTCTGTAGGTAACAAGCTCAAAACATTCAAAATATAACTTTTTAGTAATATTATTCTATTTCTTCATATTGGTTGATTTGCATCCGTTTTAATGTTTTTCTAAGTAAAACACTAAAAAGACACGTTTTCAGTAATTTTGTTTTGGATTCCATATAGAGTGACTTCCATATTATTTATCGTTTTGGTGCCTAACTTGCTGAAAAACACTCAAAAGACAGATATCTGGTAAATTCGTTTAGGGTTTGGTACATAACAGTCCGAAAAAAGAAGCTAAAATTAACTTTTTTCATAATATTATTTTTTCGCATAAATTCCCTGAATTTTACGAGAATTTTCGCATCTCGGTACCTATGAAGATAAATAACAAAAGAAAAAAAAATCCTAGTTTTTACTTATTTATTTCTTTTCTCTATAAAGAGTGTTATTTGAGGGTTTTAACTCTTTTCGTACTTATGGAACTTAAAAACACTCATAAGACACGTTTCTCGTAATGTCCTTTCGTTTCCCAAACATAGGGTTCTTTGCATGTATTTAAGCGTTTTTATACGTAACAGATCAAAAACACTGAAAATTCATGTTTTTCGTAATGTTATTTTGTATCTCTATAAAGGGTGTTTTTCATGCATTTTAGCGTTTTGGTATGTAAGGAGTTGAAAAACACTTAAAGACAAGTTCTTGGTAAATGTTGGCTTTATTCCCATGTAATGTCATTGCCCTGCTTTTTTGTGCTTTATTGCCTAACACGGCAATACACTCAAAAGACACTTTTTTTTCTGGTAATGTCATTTATTTCCCACATAAAGCTAGTTTCGCATGTAATTTCGGGTTTTGGTAACTAAGAATGTGAAAAACACTCAAAATACACACATTTGGTAAAGTTGTTCTGTTTCTCAATTAAGAGTGTTATTCATGAATTTCAGCATTTTGGTATCTAAGAAACATCTCCATATACACGAGTTTTTGTTTGTTTTGCCTTGTGGTTCTTGTGAGGCAATAAAACACTCATTATAAACGTTTCTCGTAATGTCCTTTTGTTTCCCAATATAGAGAGATTTGTATCCATTTTCGCAAAAAAAAAAAAACACAAAAAATACCTTTTTGGTAATATTATTCTATTTCATGATATTGATATTGGATATTGGTTTTCAGTAATTTTGTTTTAGATTCCCATACAGAGTGACTTCTATATTATTTATTGTTTTGGTGCCTAACATACTGAAAAACAGACAAAAGACAGGTTTCAGGTAAAGTCGTTTAATTTCTTTATATAGGTGGCTGTACATGCACTTTAGGGTTTGGTACATAACAGTCTGAAAAAAAAGCTAAAATTAACTTTTTTGATATTCTTTTCACATATAATTTCCCTGAATTTTGCCAGAATTTTGGCATCTCGGTACCTATGAAGATCAATAACAAAAAAAAAAAAAAATGCTATTTTTTCATTTATTTATTTATTTTTGCTCTATAAAGAGTGTTATTTGTAGGTTTAAGCTTTTTGGTATTTAAGGAACGTAAAAACATTCATAATACTTGTTTCTCGTAATGTCCTTTTGTTTCCTAAAGATAAGTTTCTTTGCATGTATTTAAGCGTTTTTATAGGAAACATGATCAAACACACTCAAAAGATACCTTTTTGGTAATGTTATTCTATTTCTTCATATTGGTTGGTTTCCATCCGTTTTAGCGTTTTTCTACGTAAGACGCAGAAAAGACACGTTTTCAGTAATTTTGTTTTGGATTCCCATATGGAGTGACTTCCATGTTATTTATCGTTTTGGTGCCTAACATGGTGAAAAACACTCAAAAGACAGGTTTCTTGTAAAGTCGTTTAATTTCCCCAAATAGGTGGCTTTGCATACACTTTAGGGTTTGGTACATAACAGTCCGAAAAAAAACTAAAATTAACCTTTTTCATAATAATCTTTTTTCACGTAATTTTCCTGAGTTTTGCCAGAATTTTTACATCTCGGTACCTATGAAGATTAATAAAAAAAAATGCTATTTTTTTTATTTATTTTTTTTTCTCTATAAAGAGTGTTATTTGTGGGTTTTAGCTTTTTGGTACTTAAGGAACTTATAAACTCTCATAATACACATTCCTCGTAATGTCCTTTCATTCCCAAACATAGGGTTCTTTGCATGTATTTAAGCGTTTTTATTGGTAACAAGCTCAAAAACACTCAAAATACATGTTTTTGATAATGCTATTATGTTTTTCCTTAAAGGATGTTTTGCATGGGTTTTAGCGTTTTGGTATGTAAAGAGCTCAAAAAACACTTAAAGGCAAGTTCTTGGTAAAAGTTGGTTATATTCCCATGTAATGTGATTGCCCTGCTTTTTAGTACTTTATCGCCTAACACGCTGAAAAAACACAAAAAAGACACTTTTCTAGTAATTTCATTTTTTTTTCCCCGTTTCGCATGTAATTTGGGGTTGGACCACTAAGAATGTGCAAAAACACTCAAAATACACTCATTTCCTAAGATTGTTCTGTTTCTCAATTAAGAGTGTTATTCATGAGTTTCAGCATTTCGGAATCTAAGGAACTTCTCCATATATACGAGTTTTTTTGTTTTTTGCTTTATGCTTCTTGAAAACTATTAAAACATTCATTATACAATTTTCTTGTAATATCTTTTTGTTTCCCAATATACACTACTTTGCATTCATTTTTGCGTTTTTTGTAGGTAACAAGCTCAAAAACACTCAACCTTTTTGTAATGTTATTCTATTTCTTCATATTGGTTGGTTTGCATCCGTATTAGCGTTCTACGCTAAAACAGAAAAGATACGTTTTCAGTAATATTGTTGAAATTGCTGAAAACACCCAAAGACACGTTTCTTGTAAAGTCGTGTAATTTCCCCATATAGGTGGCTTTGTATGCACTTCCGGGTTTCGTACATAACTCCGGAAAAAGCTAAAAATTTTTTTTTTTTTCACATAATTTCCCTGAATTTTCTCAGAATTTTGGCATCTCGGTACCCTTTGAAGATGAATAACAAAAAAAAATCTATATTTTTAATTATTTTTTTTTTCTCTATAAAGTGTTATGTGTGGGTTTTAGATTTTTGGTACTTAAGGAACTTAAAAATACTCATAATACACGATTTTCGTAATGTCCTTTCTTTTCACAAACATAGCGTTCTGTGCATGTATTTAAGCGATTTTATAGATAACATGATCAAAAACACTCAAAATACATGTTTTTGGTAATGTTATTCTGTTTCTCTATAGCGTTTTGGTATGTAAGGAGTTAAAAAAACACTTAAAGGGAAGTTCTTCGTAAAATTTTGTTTTATTCCAATGTAATGTGATTGTTCTGCTTTTTAGTGTTTTGTTGCATATAACGCTCAAAAACACTCAAAAGACACTTTTCTGGTAATGTCATTTTTTTCCCACATAAAGCTAGTTTCGCATGTAATTTGTGATTTTCGTAACTAAGAATTTGAAAAACACTCAAAATACATACATTTGGTAAGGTAGTTCTGTTTTTCAATTAAAAGTGTTATTCATAAGATTTAGCGTTTTGGTATGTAAGAAACTTCTCTATATACACGAGTTTTTTGTGTTTTTTGCCTTGTGGTTCTTCTGAAACTACAAAACGCTCATTATACACGTTTCTCGTAATGTCTTTTTGCTTCCCAATATGGAGTGCTTTCCATCCATTTGCGCGTTTTTTGTAGGTAAAAAGCTCAAAAACACTTTTTGGTAATGTTATTCTATTTCTTCATATTTGTTGGTTTGCATCCGTTTTAGCGTTTTTCTACGTAAAACACTGAAAAGACACGTTTTCAGTAATTTTGTTTTGGATTCACATATTGACTAACTTCCATATTATTTATCGTTTTAGTGCCTAATATACTAAAAAACACAGAAAAGACAGGTTTCTGGTAAAGTCATTTAACTTCCTTATATAGGTGGCATGCACTTTAGAGCTATAATTAACTTTTTTGATAATATTCTTTTTTCCACATAAATTCCCTGAATTTCGGCAGAATTTTTGCATCTTAGTACCTATGAAAATCAATATAAGAAAAAAAAACAATTTTTATTTATTTATTTATTTATTTATTTATTTTTTTGTCTATAAAGAGTGTTATTTGTGGGTTTTAACGTTTTGGTACTTAAAAACGGTCCTAATACACATTTCTCGTAATGTCCTTTCGTTTGCCAAACATAGGGTTCTTTGCATGTATTTAGGCGTTTTTATAGGTAACATGATCAAAAACACTTAAAACAAATGTTTTTAGTAATGTTATTCTGCTTCTCCAAAAAGGAGTTTTTTGCATGCTTTTTAGCGTTTTGGTTTGTAAGGAGGTCAAAAACACTTCAAGGCAAGTTCTTGGTAAAAGTTGGTTTTATTCCCATGTAATGTGATTGCCTTGTGATTTTTTTTTGCGATTTATTGCCTAACACGCTCAAAAAAACTCAAAAGACACTACTGGTAATGTCATTTTTTTTCCAACATAGTTTTGCAAAACCCCAAATAGCACATTTGGGGTTTTGCGAACTAAGAATGTAAAAAACATTCAAAATACACGCATTTGGTAAGGTTGTTCTCTTTCTCAATTAATATTGTGATTCATGAGTTTCAGCATTTTGGTATCTAAGAAACTTCTTTATATACACGAGTTTTTGCGTTTTTTGCCGTGTGGTTATTGTGAACCACAAGTTCTTTTGCTCAAAAAAAAATAAAACACTCATTATACACGTTTCTCGTAATGTCCTTTTGTTTCCCAATAGGGAGTACTTTGCATCCATTTTCGCGTTTTTTGTAGGTAACAAGGTCAAAAATACTCAAAATGTACCTTTTTGTTAATATTATTTTATTTCTTCTTATTGGTTGGTTTGCATCCGTTTTAGCGTTTTTCTACGTAAAACACCGAAAAGACACGTTTTCAGTAATTTTGTTTTAGATTCCCATATAGAGTGACTTGCATGTTATTTACCGTTATGGTGCCTAACAACCTGAAAAACACTCATAAGTCAGTTTTCTGGCAAAGACGTTTAATTCCCCCATATAGGTGGCTTTGCATACACTTTATGGTTTGGTACATAACAGTACGAAAAAAAGCTAGAATTAACTTTTTTGGTAATTGACTCATAATTTCCTGAATTTTGCCCAAATATTGGCAAATCGGTACCTGTGAAGATGAAAAAGAAAGAGAAAAAAATATCGTATTTTTTTATTTATTTATTTATTTTTTCCTTAATAAAGAGAGTTATTTGTGGCTTTTAGCTTTTTGGTAAATAATGATCTTAAAAACACTCATAATACACGTTTCTCGTAATGTCCTTTCATTTCCCAAAAATAGGGTTCTTTGCATGTATTTAAGCGTTATTATTGGTAATATGATCAAAAACACTCAAAATATATGTTTTTTGTAATGTTATTCTCTTTCTCCATAAAGTGTGTTTTGCATGCGTTTTAGCGTTTTGGTGTATAAGGAGCTCAAAACACTTAAAGGCAAATTCTTGGTAAAAATGGATTTTATTGCCATGTAAAGTGATTCCCCTGCTTTTTAGTGCTTTATTGCCTATCACGTTAAAAAACACTCAAAAGACACTTTTGTGGTAATGTCATTTTTTTTTTCCCACATAAAGCTGGTTTCGCATGCAATTTGGGATTTTGGTAACTAAGAATGTGAAAAGCACTCAAAATACACGCATTTAGTAAAGTTGCTCTCTTTCTCAATTAAGAGTGTTATTCATGAGTTTCAGCATTTTGGTATCTAGAAAACTTCTCCATATACACGAGTTTCTGCGTTTTTTGCCTTGTGGTTATTTTGAACTATAATACATTCATTATACACTTTTCTTGCAATGTCCCTTTGTTTCCCAATATAGAGTGCTTTGTATCAATTTTCACGTTTTTTTTAGGTAACAAGCTCAAAAACACTCAAAATATACCTTTTTGGTAATATTTTTCTACTTCTTGATATTGGTTGGTTTGCATCCGTTTTAGCGTTTTTCTACGTAAAACACTGAGAAGACACGTTTTCAGTAATTTTGTTTTGGTTTGCCATATAGAGTGAGTTCCTTATTATTTATGGTTTTGGTGGCTAACATGCTGAAAAACACTCAAAACACAGATTTCTGGTAAGGTCGTTTAATTGCCTCATATAGGACGCTTTGCATGCACTTTAGTGTTTGGTACATAACAGTCCGAAAAAAAAGCTAATATCAACTTTTATGATAATATTCTCTTATCATATAATTGCCCTAATTTTTCCGAGAATTTAACATCTCGGTACCTATGAAGGTGAATATCAAAAAAAAAAAAAAAAAAAATCATTTTATTTATTTATTTTTTATTTTTTTATTTTTTTCTAAATAACGAGTGTTATTTGTGGGTTTTAGCTTTTTGGTAGTTAAGGAACTTAAAAACACTCATAATAAACGTTTCTCGTAATGTCCTTACGTTTCCCAAACATAAGGTTCTTTGCATGTCTTTAAGCGTTTTTATAGATAACATTATAAAAAACACCCAAAATGCATGTTTTTGGTAATGTTATTCTGTTTCTCCATAAAGTTTGTTTTCCATGCGTTTTAGCGGTTTGGTATGTAAGGAGCTCAAAAACACATATTGGCAAGTTCTTGGTAAAAGTTATTTTTATTCCCATGTAATATGATTGCCCTCCTTTTTAGTACTTCATTGCCTAACACGCCCAAAAATAATTAAAAGACACTTCTGCTAATGTAATTTTTTCCCTCATAAAGCTAGTTTCCCATGCTATTTTGGGTATTGCTAACTAGGAATATGAAAAACACTCAACATACAGGCATCTCCTAAGGTTGATCTCTTCCTCAATTAAGATTATTATTCATGAGTTTCAGCATTTTGGTATCTAAGAAACTTCTTTATATACACGAATTTTTTCCGTTTTTCTACGTAAAACACTGAGAAGATACATTTTCAGTAATTTTGTTTTGGATTCCCATATAGAGTGAGTTCCTTATTATTTATCGTTTTGGTTCCTGACATGCTGAAAAACACTCAAAAGACAGATTTCTGGTAAGGTCGTTTAATTTCCTCACAGATGAGGCTTTGCATGCACTTGAGGGTTTGGTACATAACAGTCCAAAAAAAAAGTTAACAAACTTTTTTGATAATATTCTTTTGTTCATATAATTTTCCTTAATTTTCCCAGAATTTTGGCATCTTGGTACCTATGAAGATGAAAAAAAAAATTCCTATTTTTTTTTTTCTAAATAAAGAGTGTTATTTGTGGGTTTTAGCTTTTTGGTACTTAAGGAACTTAAAAAAACACTCATAATACACGTTTCTCTTAATGTCCTTTTGTTTCCCAAACATAATGTTCTTTGCATGTATTTAAGCGTTTTTATGGATAACATGATAAAAAAAAACACCCAAATTACATGTTTTTGGTAATGTTATTCTGTTTCTCCATAAAGTTTGTTTTGCATGCTTTTTTGTGGTTTGGTATATAAGGAGCTCAAAAACATTTAAAGGCAATTGGTTTTATTCCAATGAAAAGTGATTGCCCTGATTTTTAGTGCTTTATTGCCTATCACGCTCAAAAACACTTAAAAAACATTTTTCTGGTAATGTCATTTTTTCTCACATAAAGCTGGTTTCGCATGCAATTTGGAGTTTTGGTAACTAAGAATGTGAAAAGCTCTCAAAATACACGCATTTAGTATGGTTGTTCTGTTTCTGAATTAGGAATGTTATTCATGAGTTTCAGCATTTTTGTATCTAGGAAACCTCTCCATATCCACAAGTTTTTGCGTTTTTTGCCTTTTTTTTTTTTTTTAACTATAAAACACTCATTATACACTTTTCTTGCAATGTTCTTTTATTTCCTAATATAGAGTGCTTTACATCAATTTTCGCATTTTTTGTAGGTAGCAAGCTCAAAAACACTCAAAATATACCCTTTTGGTAATATTTTTCTATTTCTTGATATTGGTTGGTTTGCATCCGTTTTAGCGTTTTTCTGCATAAAACACTGAAAAGACACGTTTTCAGCAATTTTGTTTTGGATTCTCATACAGAGTGAATTCCTTATTATTTATCGTTTTGGTGCCTAACATGTTGAAAAACAAACTAAAATTAACTTTTTTGATAATTTTCTTTTATCATATAATAGCCCTGAATTTTCCCAGAATTTTGGCATCTCTGTACCTATGAAGATGAATAACAAAAAAAAAAAAAAAATCCTATTTTTTTTTATTTTCTTACTTTTTTTTTCTAAATAAAGAGTGTTATTTGTGGGTTTTAGCTTTTTGGTACTTAAGGAACTTAAAAACATTTATAATACACATTTCTCGTAATGTCCTTTCGTTTCGCAAACATAAGGATCTTTGCATGTATTTAAGCGTTTTTATACATAACATGATCAAAAACATTCAAAATTTCTCTATATACACGAGTTTTTGCGTTTATTGCCTTGTGGTTCTTTTAAAACTGTAAAACACTCACTATACACGTTTCTCGTAATGTCCTTTTGTTTCTAATATGGAGTGCTTTACATCCATTTTTGCATTTTTTTGTAAGAAGCTCAAAAACACTTAAAATATATATTTTTGGTAATTTTATTCTATTTCTTCATATAGGTAGGTTTGCATCCGCTTTAGCGTTTTTCTACGTAAAACACTGAAAAGACACGTTTTCAGTAATTTTATTTTGGTTTCACATATTGACTGACTTCCATATTATTTATCGTTTTGGTGCCTAACATGCTGAAAAACACTGAAAAGACAGGTTTCTGGTAAAGTCGTTTAACTTCCCTATATAGGTGGCTTTGCGTGCAGTTTAGGGTTTAGTACACAACAATCCGAAAAAGAAAGCTATAATTAACTTTTTTGGTAACGTTCTTTTTTCCACATAAATTCCCTGAATTTTGGCAGAATTTTGGCATCTCGGTATCTATAACGATGAATAACAAAAAAAAAAAAAAAAAAAAAAATCCCATTTTTTTATTTTATTTTTATTTTATTTTTTTTTTCTAAATAAAGAGTCTTATTTGTAGGTTTTAACTTTTAGGTACTGAAGGAACTTAAAAAACACTCATAATACACGTTTCTCGTTATGTCCTTTCGTTTCCCAAACATAAGGTTCTTTGCATGTATTTAAGCGTTTTAATAGATAACATGATCAAAAACTCAAAAACTCAAAATATATGTATTTGGTCATATTATTCTGTTTCACCATAAAATGTATTTTGTATGCGTTTTAGTGTTTTTGTATGTAAGGAGCTCAAAAACACTTAAAGGCAAGTTCTTGGTAAAATTTGGTTTTATTCCCATGTAATGTGATTGCCCTTTCTTTTAGTGCTTTATTGCGTAATACGCTCAAAAACACTCAAAAGACATGCATATGAGGAAATTAAAGACCTTACCAGTAATCTGTCTTTTGAGTGTTTTTCAGCATGTTAGGCACCAAAATGATAAATAATAAGGAACTCACTCTATGTGGGAATCCAAAAGAAAGTTACTGAAAACGTGTCTTCTCCGTGTTTTACGTAGAAAAAACGCTAAAACTGATGCAAAACAACCAATATCAAGAAGGAGAAAAACTTTACGAAAAATGTATATTTTGAGTTTTTTTGAGGTTGTTACCTACAAAAAAAAAACGCAAAAATTGATACAAAGTACTCTATATTAGGAAACAAAGGGACAGTGCGAGAAAAGTGTATAATGAATGTTTTATAGTTCAAAAAAAACACAAGGCAAAAAACGCAAAAACTCGTGTATATGGAGAAGTTTCCTAGATACCAAAATGCTGAAACTTATGAATAACACTCTTAATTCAGAAACAGAACAACCTTACTAAATGCGTGTCAAAAACACTAAAACGCAAGTTCTTCGTAAAAGTTGTTTTTATTCCCATGTAATGTGATTGCCCTGCTTTTTAGTGGTTTATTGCCTAACACGCTCAAAAACACTCAAAGATACTTTTCTGATAATCTCATTTTTTTCCCACATAAAGCTAGTTTCGCATGGAATTTGTGGTTTTGGTAACTAAGAATGTAAAAAATCACTCAAAATACACGCATTTAGTAAGGTTGCTCTGTTTCTTGATTAAGAGTGTTATTCATGAGTTTCAGCATTTTGGTATCTTAGAAACGTCTCCACACAGACGAGTTTTTGCGTTTTTTGCCTTGTGATTCTGGTGAAACTATAAAACACTCATTATACACGTTTCTCGTTATGTCCTTTTTTTTTTTTTCCTAATATACAGTGCTTTGCATCCATTTTTGCGTTTTTTTTTTTATGTAACAAGCTCAAAAACACACAAAATATACTTTTCTGGTAATGTTAGTCTATTTTTTTCATATTGTTTTTTTTTGCATCCGTTTTAGCGTTTTTCTACGTAAATCTTTTAAAAAACACGTTTTTAGTAATTTTGTTTTGGATTTCCATATAGAGTGACGTTCATATTATCTATCGTTTTGGTGCCTAACATGCGGAAAAACACTCAAAAGACAGGTTTCTTGTAAAGTCGTTAAATTTTCCCAAATAGGTGGCTTTGCATACACTTTATAGTTTGGTACATAACTCCGAAAAAAAAGGTAAAATTAACTTTTTCGATAATGTTCTTTTTTCCACATAATTTCATTGAATTTTGGAAGAATTTTGGCATCTTGGTACCTATGAACATCAATAACAAAAAAATAAGGCTTTTTTTTATTTATTTATTTTTTTCTCTATAAAGAGTGTTATTTGTAGGTTTTAACGTTTTAGTACTTAAGGAACTTAAAAACATTCATAATACACATTTCTCGTAATGTTCTTTCGTTTTCTAAATATAGGGATCTTTGCATGTATTTAACCGTTTTTATAGGTAACATGATAAAAAACACTCAAAAACACTTGTTTTTGGTAATGTTATTCTGCTTCTCCATAAAGGAGTGTTTTGCATGCGTTTTAGCGATTTGGTATGTAAGGAGCTAAAAAACACTTCAAGGCAAGTTCTTGGTAAAAGTTGGTTTTATTCCAATGTAATATGATTGCCCTGCTTTTTAGTGCTTTATTGCCTAACACGCTCAAAAACACTCAAAAGACACTTCTGGTAATGTCATTTTTTTCCCACATAAAGCTAGTTTCGCATGCTATTTAGGGTTTTTCTAACTAAGAATGTGAAAAAAACACTCAAAATACACGCATTTGGAAATGTTGTTCTGTTTATCAATTAAGATTGTTATTCATGAGTTTCAGCATTTTGGTATCTAAGAAACTTCTTTATATACACGAGTTTTTGCGTTTTTTGCCTTGTGGTTCTTGTTAACCACAAGTTCTTTTGCTCGAAAATAATAAGACACTCATTATACACGTTTCTCGTAATGTCTTTTTCTTTCCCAATAGGGAGTGCTTTGCATCCATTTTCGCGTTTTTTGTAGGTAACAAGCTCAAAAACACTTTTTGGTAATGTTATTCTATTTCGTCATATTGGTTGGTTTGCATCCGTTTTAGCGTTTTTCAACGTAAAACACCGAAAAGACACGTTTTCAGTAATTTTGTTTTCGATTCCCAAAGAATATTGACAGAATTTTGGCATCTTAATACCTGTGAAGATGAATAACAAAAAAAAAAAAAAAAAAAAAAAAAATTTTTTTTCTTTATAAAGAGTATTATTTGTGGGTTTTAGCTTTTTTGGTACTTAAGGAACTTAAAAACATTCATAATACACGTTTCTCGTAATGTCCTTTCGTTTCCCAAACATAAGGTTCTTTGCATGTATTTAAACGTTTTTATAAATAACATGATCAAAAACACTGAAAATACATGTTTTTGGTAATGCTACTCTGTTTCTCCATAAAGGGTGTTTTGCATGCGTTTTAGCGTTTTGGTATGTAAAGAGTAAAAAAAAATACTTAAAGGCAAATTCTTCGTAAAAGTTGGTTTTATTCCCATGTAATGTGATTGTTCTTCTTTTTAGTGCTTTGTTGCATATCACGCTCAAAAACACTCAAAAGACACTTTTCTGGTAATATCATTTTTTTTTTCCCACATAAAGCTAGTTTCGCATGTAATTTAGGATTTTCGTATCTAAGAATGTGAAAAACATTCAAAATACACACATTTGGTAAGATAGTTCTGTTTCTCAATTAAAAGTGTTATTCATGCATTTCAGCATTTTGGTATGTAAGAAACTTCTCTATATACACGAGTTTATGCGTTTTTTGCCTTGTGGTTCGTGTGAAACTATAAAACAATTATTATACACGTTTCTCTAAATGTCCTTTTGCTTCCCAATATAGAATGCTTTTACATCCTTTTTTGCGTGTTTTGTAAGTAAAAAGCTCAAAAACACTTTTTGGAAATTTTATTATATTTTTTCATATTCGTTGCATCCGTTTTATCGTTTTTTCTACGTAAAACACTGAAAAGACACGTTTTCAGTAATTTTGTTTTGGATTCACATATTGACTGACTTCCTTATTATTTTAATATTACTTATTATTTTATTTATTTATTTTTTCTCTATAAAAAGTGTTATTTGTAGGTTTTAACGTTTTGGTACTTAAGGAACTTAAAAACATTCATAATACACATTTCTCGTAATGTTCTTTCGTTTCCCAAATATAGGGTTCTTTGCATGTATTTAAGCGTTTTTATAGGTTACATGATCAAAAACACTTAAAACACATATATTTTGTAATGTTTTTCTGCTTCGCCATAAAGGAGTGTTTTGCATGCGTTTTAGCGTTTTGGTGTGTAAGGAGCTCAAAAACACATAATGGCAAATTCTTGGTCAAAGTTGGTTTTATTCCCATGTAATGTGATTGCCCAGCTTTTTAGTGCTTTAATACCTAACACGTTCAAAAACACTCAAAAGACGCTTCTGGTAATGTCACTTTTTTCCCATATAAAGCTAGTTTCGCATGATTTTTTGGGATTTTGATAAGAATGTGAAAAACACTGAAAATACACGCTTTTGGTAAGATTGTTCTGTTTCTCAATTAAGATTGTTATTCATGAGTTTCAGCATTTTGGTATCTAAAAAAACTTCTTTATATACACGAGTTTTTGCGTTTTTTGCCTTGTGGTTCTTGTGAACCACAAGTTCTTTTGCTCGAAAATAATAAGACACTCATTATAGACGTTTCTCGTAATGTCCTTTTGTTTCCGAATAGGGAGTGCTTTGCATCCATTTTCACGTTTTTTATAGGTAACAAGCTCAAAAACACTCAAAATATATCTTTTTGGTAATGTTATTCATTTTTTTTTTCATATTGGTTGGTTTGCATCCGTTTAGCGTTTTTCTACTTAAAACACCGAAAAGACACGTTTTCAGTCATTTTGTTTTGGATTCCCATATAGAGTGACTTCCATGTTATTTTTGGTTTTGGTGCCTAACATGTTGAAAAACACTCATAAGACAGTTTTCTGGCAAACACGTTTTATTTCCCGATATAGGTGGTTTTGCATGCACTTTAGGGTTTGCTACATAACAGTCGAAAAAAAAAGCTAAAATTAAATTTTTTGATAATGTTCTTATTTCACAAAATTTCATGAATTTTGCCCGAATTTTGGCATCTCGGTACCTGTGAAGATGAATAAGAAAGAAAAAAAATATCGTCTTTTTTTTTTATTTATTTATTTATTTTTTCTCAATATAGAGTTATCTGTGGGTTTTAGCTTTTTGGTACTTAATGAATTTAAAAACACTTATAATGCACGTTTCTCGTAATGTCCTTTCGTTTTCCACAAATAGGGTTCTTAGCATGTATTTAAGCGTTTTATTGGTAACATGATCAAAAACACTCAAAATACATGTTTTTGGTAATGTTATTCTGTTTCTCCATAAAGTGTGTTTTGCATGCGTTTTACCGTTTTGGTATATAAGAAGCTCAGTTCTTGGTAAACATTGGTTTTATTCCTATGTAATGTGATTGCACTTTTTTTAGTGCTTTACTGCCTATCACGCTGAAAAACACTCAATAGACACTTTTCTGAAAATAATTTTTTTTTACCACATAAAGCTGGTTTCGCAATCAATTTGGGTTTTGGGTAACTAAGAATGTGAAAAGCACTCAAAATACACGCATTTAGTAAGGTTGTTCTGTTTCTGAATTAAGAGTGTTATTCATGAGTTTCAGCTTTTTGGTATCTAGGAAACTTCTCCATATATACGAGTTTTTGCTTTTTTTGCCTTGTGGTTCTTGTTTCCCAATATAGAGTGCTTTGCATCAATTTTCGCGTTTTTTTTTGTAGGTAACAAGCTCAAAAACACTCAAAATGTACCTTTTTGGTAATGTTTTTCTATTTCTATATATTGGTTGGTTTGCATCAATTTTAGCGTTTTTCTACGTAAAATACTAAGAAGACACCTTTTAAGTAATTGTGTTTTGCATTCCCATATTAAGTGAGTTTTTATTATTATTATTATTATTATTTATCGTTTTGGTGTCTAACATGCTGAAAAACACTCAAAAGACAGATTTCTGGTAAAGTCATTCAATTTCCTCATATAGGAGGCTTTGCATGCTCTTTAGGGTTTGGAACATAACAGTCCGAAAAAAAAAGCTAAAATCAACTTTTTTGATAATATTCTTTTATCATATAATTACCCTGAATTTTCCCAGAATTTTGTCATCTCGGTACCTATGAAGATGAATGACAAAAAAAAAAAAAAAGTTTTTATTTATTTCTTAATTTTTTTCTAAATAAAGAGTGTTATTTGTGGGTTTTAGCTTTTTGGTACTTAAGGAACTTAAAAACACTCATAATACACGTTTCTCGTAATGTAATTTCGTTTCCCAAACATAAGGTTCTTTCTATGTATTTAAGCGTTTTTATAGATAACATGATCAAAAACACTCAAAATACATGTTTTTGGTAAAGTTTCTCCATAAAGTGTGTTTTGCACGCGTTTTAGCGTCTTGGTATATAAGGAGCTCAAAAACACTTAAAGGCAAGTTCTTGGTAAAAATTGGTTTTATTCGAATTTAATGTGATCCCCCTGCTTTTTAGTCCTTTATATCCTATCACGCTCAAAAACACTCAAAAGACACTTTTCTGGGAATGTTATTTTTTCCCACATAAATCTGGTTTCGCATGCAATTTGGGGTTTTGGTAACTAAGAATGTGAAAAGCTCTCAAAATACATGCATTTAGTAAGATTGTTCTGTTTTTCAATTAAGAGTGTTATTCATGAGTTTCAGCATTTTGGTATCTAAGAAACTTATCCATATATACGAGTTTTTGCGTTTTTTGCCTTGTGGTTCTTGTGAAACCATAAAACACTCATTATACACGTTTCTCGTAATGTCCTTTTGTTTCCCAATATAGAGTGCTTTGCATCCATTTTCGCGTTTTTTTGTGGTTGACAGGCTCAAAACACTCAAAATATACCTATTTGGTAACGTTATTCTCTTTCTTCATTTTGGTTTGTTTGCATCTGTTTTAGCTTTTTTCTACGTAAAACAACGAAAAGACACGTTTTCAGTAATTTTGTTTTGCATTCCCATATTGAGTGACTTCCATATTATTTATCCTTTTGATGCTTAACATGCTAAAAAAGAAAACACTCAAAAGAGAGGTTTCTGGTAAAGTCGTGTAATTTCCCCATATAGGTGGCTTTGGTACGTATGAATATGAATGACAAAAAAAAAAAATCTGCTATTTTTTATTTTTTTTCTCTAAAAAGAGTATTTGTGGCTTTTAGCTTTTTGGTACTTAAGAAAATTAAAAACACTCATAATACATGTTTCTTCTAATGTTTTTTTCGTTTCCTAAACATATATTTAAGTGTTTTTATAGGTAACATGATCAAAAACACTCAAAATACGCAATTTTGGTAATGTTATTCTGTTTCTCCATAAAGGGTGTTTTGCATGCGTTTTAGCGTTTTTGTATGTAAGGAGCTCAAAAAATCTTAAAGGGAAGTTCTTGGTAAAAATTGGTTTTATCCATATATAATGTGATTGCCCTGTTTTTTAGTGCTTTATTTCCTAACACGCTCAAAAACACTCAAAAAAATTTTTTTATGTTAATGTCATTTTCTTCCCACATTTTTATCCCACAATATTTCGCATGCAATTTGGGGTTTTGGTAACTAAGAATGTGAAAAACACCCAAAATACACTCATTTGGTAAGCTTGTTCTTTTTTTTATTATTCCCTGTAAAATTTGGTTTTATTCCAATGTAATGTGATTGTTCTGCTTTTTAGTGCTTTGTTGCATATAACGCTCAAAAACACTCAAAAGACACTTTTCTGGTAATGTCATTTATTTCCCACATAAAGCTAGTTTCGCATGTAATTTGGGATTTTCGTAACTAAGAATGTGAAAAACACTCAAAATACACACATTTTGAAAGGTAATTCTGTTTCTCAATTAAAAGTGTTATTCATGAGTTTCATAATTTTGGTATCTAACAAACTTCTCTAGGTACACGAGTTTTTGCGTTTTTTGCCTTTTGGTTCTTGTGGAACTATAAAACACTCATTATAGACGTTTCTCAGAATGTCCTTTTGTTTTGCAATACTTTGCATCCATTTTTGCATTTTCTTTAGACAACAAGCTCAAAAACATTCAAAATATACATTTTTGGTAATGTTATTCTATTTCTTCATATTGGTTGGTTTGAATTCTTTTCAGCGTTTTTCTACGTAAAACAGTGAAAAGACACGTTTTCAGTAATTTTGTTTTGGATTCCCATATTGAGTGACTTCCATATTATTATCGTTTTGGTGCCTAACATACTGAAAAACACTCAAAAGTAAGGTTTCTCGTAAAGTCGTTTAATTTCCTCATGTATGTGGCTTTGCATTCACTTTAGAGTTTGGTACATAACATTCCAAAAAAAAAAGCAAAAATTAACTTTTTTAATAATATTCTTGTATCACATAATTGCCCAGAATTTTGCCAGAATTTTGGCATCTTGGTACCTATGAAGAATAACAAAAAAAAAAAAAAAAACGCCGTTTTTTTATATTATTATTTATTTTTTTTCTTTATAAAGAGTGTTATTTGTGGGTTTTAGTTTTTTGGTTCTTAAGGAACTTAAAAACACTTATAATTGGAGAACACTCCATTTGGGAAAAGAAAAGAACATTATTAAAAATGTGTCTTTTGAAACTTTTTTCAGTTTCTTACGTACCAAACGTGCTAAAACGGATGGATAACACCATTTATGAAGAAACAGAACAGCATTACCAAAAACGGGTGTATTGAAAGTTTTGAGGTTGTTAGGTACGAGAATGCCAAAATAAATGCAATACATAGTGAGAAACGAAACGATATTACATAAATATGTATTATAAGTGTTTTTGAACTTCATAGTTAAGAAAACGCTAAAACACGTCAATAGCATAATATATGGAAAAACCGAACAATATCACCAATAACGTGTATTATGAATATTTTTGAGTTTGTAAGGTACCAAAACGGTAAAGTTCATGCAAAGCACCCTATATGAAGAAATAAAACAACATTACCAAAAATGTGTATTAACAATAATTTTGAGCTTGTTAGGTATCAAAATGCTAAAGTGCATGCGGAGCATCCTGTATGGGAAAAGCAAACATTACAAAAAATTTGTTTTTTGAGTATCTTTCAGCTTCTTACTTACCAAAACACTGAAACGCATACAAAACACTCTTCATGGAGAAACAGGAAAAAAACATTAGCAAAAAAGTGTACTTTGAGATTTTTAGAGCATGTTAGGTAACAAAACACCAAAATGCATGAAAATCACACGGACATTGGGAAACAAAAGGATATTAACAGAAACTTCTATTATGAGTGATTTTCAGCTTTTTATGTACCAACACGCTTAAACACGTGAATAGCACTCTATATAGAGAAATAGAACATTACCAAAACTTTTATTATGAGTGTTTTTCCTCATATTAGGTACCAAAATGCAAAAATGCATACAAAGCACCCTATATGAAGAAACAAAGCAACATTACCAAAAATGTGTATTGAGTATTTTTGAGGTTGTTAGGTACCAAAACGCTAAAGGGCATTATTATAAAAGTGTCTTTTAAGTGTCTTTTGAGGTATTTTGCATGCGTTTTAACTTTTTGGTACGTAAGAGGCTTTTTGAAACTCTTACGAACCAAAGACTTAAAACGCGTGCAAAATACCCTGTATGAGGAAAAAGAATTACCTTACTAAAAACGGAAGTTTTGAAAGTTTTGAGCTTGTTTGGTAACACAACGCCAAAATCCATGCAAATTAACTGGTATTGGGAAGCGAAACGATATTAACACAAAAGTGTTTTATGATTGTTTTACAGCTTATGTAGCAAAACGCTAGAACGCTAGAAGCTTTATTCAGCTTTTTATGTGCCAAAAGGCTAAAACTTGTGAATATCAGTCTATATGGGGAAACCGAATAACAATACCAAAAACGTTTATTATGAGTTTTCCCCCATATTGCGTACCAAAACGACGAAATACATGCAAAGAACTCTATGAAAAAAAAAAAAGATTACCAAATACGTGTATCATGAATGTTTTTGATCTTGTTAGGTACCACAGATTCCAAAGTGCATGCAAAGCACCCGATATGAGAAAAGAAGAGAACATTGCCAAAAACGTGTCTTATCAGTGTTTTTTTTTTTTCCTTTTTAGCTTCTTACGTACCAAAACGCTAAAACGCATGGAAAACACCCTTTATGGAGAATGAGAACAACATGACCAAAAACATGTGTTTCGAGTTTTTTTTGCTTGGTATTTACCAAAACTCCAAAATGCTTGCAAAACACCCTATTTGGGGTAACGAAAGGACTTTACCAGAAACGTGTCATTTGGGTGTTTTTGAGCGTATTAGGGAACAAAACGCAGAATAGTATATAAAACACTATTTGGGAAAAGAAAACATTAAAATAAACGTGACTTTTAAGTATTTTTCAGCTTCTTACGAGTACGTACCAAAACAATAAAACGCGGGCAAAATATCCTTTATGGGGAAATTTTACCCATAACATAAGTGTTTTCCAGCTTAATAGGTACCAAAACGCAAAAATGCATGCAAATGTCCCGATATGGGGAAACGAAACGATATTAACAGAATTTTGTTTTATGAGTATTTTCCACCTTCTTAGGTAACAAACCGATAAAACATATGAATAGTAATCTATAGGGAGAAACAGAAAAACACTACGAAAAACGTGTTATTTTCTTAGGTACGAAAACGCAACTGTTCATGCAAGGCATTTTATATGGGAAAAGAGAACAGCATTACTAAAAAGTGTCTTTTCAGTGTTTTTATATGCAAAGCACCTTATATGTAGAAAAAATAAATAAAATAAAATAAATAAATAAAAACATGTTTTTGAGTGTTTTTTGTTTTGCTTTTATCTTACGTACTAAAGCGCTAAAACGCATTCAAAACATCCTTTATGAGGAAATTTTTTTTCTTTTTTTTACAAAAGCGTGTACTCTGAGATTTTTCAGCTTATTAAATAACAAAACGTTAATATGCATGCAAACCACTCTACTCGTATTTGGGGTAACAATGTATAATTGAGGTGTTTTTGAGCGTATTAACTATCAAACGCTAAAATGAATTAATGCAACATTAGCAAAAAAAGTGTGTTTTAATTGTTTCGAGGTTCTTAGATAATCAAACACCAAAATCCATGCAAAGGGCCCGATATGGGGAAACGAAACGATTCTAACAGAAATGTGTATTATGATACCAAAACCCCAAAACACTCTATATAGAGAAGCAGCATTACATAAAACGTGTATTATGAGTGTTTTTCCAGTTATTCCAAAACGCCAAGATGCAAACAATGCACCCTAAAAAAAGAATTACAACAACCTTACAAAAAACGTATATTATAAGTGTTTTCGAATTTCTTAGGTAACAAAACGTCAAAGTGCATGCAAAGCATCCTATATGGGAAAAGTAATAAAACATTACCTAAAACGTGTGTTTTTAATGCTTTCAGCTTCTTAGGTACAAAAACGTATGTAAAACATCCATCATGGAGAAACAGAACAGCCTTACCAAAACCTTATGTTTCGAGTGTTTCCCAGCTTGTTAGGATCAAAACGCTAAAATGCTTGCAAAGCACGCTAATTTGGACAACGAGACGATATTACCAAAAACGTGTCATATGAGTGTTTTTGACCATATTAGGCACAAAAACCCTAAAAAAAGCATAGAAAACACTATACTCGTACATGGGAAAACAAAACATTATCAAAATGTGTCTTGATTGTTTTGTTTTTTTTGAGCTTCTAATGCACCAAAACCCTAAAAACGTTTGCAAAATACCCTTTATGGAGAAACAGAATAGCATAACCAATAACGGGTGTTTTGAGTATGCATGCAAAAATGCATGCAAATCACATGATATTTAGAAATTAAACGATATTAACGAAAACAAGTATTATGAGATTTTTTCAGCTTATGTGCCAAAAGGCTAAAACTTGTGAATACCAGTCTGCATTGAGAAACAGAACAACATTGCCAAAAATGTGTATTATAAGTGTTTATCCCTATGTTACATACCAGATCGGCAAAACGCATATAAAGCATATATGAAGTAACAGGACGACATTATTAAAAACGTGTGTTTTATGATTTTTTCGTCTTGTTATATAGCAAAACCAAAAAATGCACGCAAACTACCCTGTTTGGGATAACGGAAGATCACCACAAACGTGTAATTTGGGTGTTTTTCAGTATATTTTTTAATCTAAGCGCTAGAAAGTATGGAAAACACTCTATATGGAAAAAAAAAACACTAATCACGTGTTTCAGTATTTTATTACCTAAGAAGCTCAAAAATACTTATAATGTACGTTTTTGGTAATGTTTTTGTTTTTCATATATGGTATTCTGTATAGATTGTCGTACCTAACGTGAGGAAAACACCCATTTTTTTGGTTAATGCTTTTTTCTCCATATAGAGTGATATTCACGTGTTTTAGTGTTTTCGTACATAAGAAGTTAAGAAACACTCATAATAATATTTTTTCTTAATAACTTTTAGTTTGTCAATGTCCCTTAATTTGTGTGCATTTTGGCGTTTTCGTACCCAATAACCTCAAAAAGACTCAAAACACACATTTTTGGTAATGTTCTATTTCACCATAAAGCATGTTTTGCACGCTTTTTAGAAATTTGGTACGTAAGAAGCTCAAAAACATTCAAAAGAAACGTTTTCAATGTTATATATATATATATATATATATATATATATATATATATATATATATATATATATATATATATATATATATATATATATATATATATATATATATATATATATATATATATATATATATATATATATATATATATATATATATATATATATATATATATATATATATATATATATATATATATATATATATATATTTTTTTTTTGTTGGGGTTGGTTTCTAATATGCTCAAAACACTGAAATGACACGTTTCCGGTAATATAATTTCTTTACATCAAATAGTGTGCTGTCTGCATTTTGGCGTTTTGGTAGCTAATGATCGGGAAAACCCTCAAAAAACGCGTTCATAGTAATATCCTCTTTCTCCATAAAGGGTGTTTTTCATGCGTTTTAGAGTTTTAGTGCGTAAGAAACTGAAAAACACTCAAAAGACAAGTTTTTGTTAATATTGATTGTTTTTCCTATACAGGTTGTCTTGCATGCACTCTGGTATTTTTGTATCTAACAAGTTCAAAAACATTCAGCATACAAGTTTTTCGTAATGTTGGTCTGTTTCTTTATGTATGGTGTTCTCTATGCTTTTAGGCGTTTTGGTACCTATCATGGGGAAAAAACTCATAAAGTACGCTTTTGGTAATGTTGTTTTGTTTCTGCAAATATAGTATTATTTACATGTTTTAGACTTTTCGTATCTATGAAGCTGAAAAAAAAAATAATACACCTTTATGTTAATATCGTTTCATTTACCTATATAGGGTAATTTGCATACATTTTGGCGTTTTGTTACCTAACAAGCTAAAAAATCTCAGAACATACGTTTTTGCTAATATTGTTTCGGACATCTTTTATCGTTTTGGTACGTAAGAAGCTCAAAAAACACTCGATTTTGTTAAGGTTATCTCGTTTTCCCATATAGGGTGTTTTCCTTGATTCTTAAGCGTTTTGCTGCCTAATATGCTCAAAACACCTAAATGACAAGTGAAAAAAAATTACAAAAAAAAAAAATAGAAAAATAAAAACACTGTTTTTACACGTTTTTGTTAATATCGTTTCGTTTCCTCAAATAGGGTCCTTTGCATGCAATATGGGGTTTATAGGGCAATATGGGTAACTAACAAGTTAAAAGACTAAGATAAGAATTTTTTGCTAAAGTTTCCCATAAATTTCTTTGCTCACATTTTAGTGTTTTGTACTCTCAAAAACACTAAAAAGAAACGTTTTTGACAATGTTGTTTTCTTTTCTCATATAGAGCTATTTCCATGCTTTTTAGCTTTTTGTTGCCTAATTTCCTCGAAAATTTCCAAATGGCACGTTGCAGGTACTATCTTTTAGTTACTCCAGACAAGGTATTGTACATGCATTCTGTCGTTTTGGTACCTAACTTAAAAAACACCTAAAACATACGTTTTTTTTAATATTCTAATTCTCAGTAAAGTGCGTTTTCAATCCCTTTTAGAGTTTCGGTACGTACGAAGCTGAAAAACACTCAAAAGATATGTTTTTGGTAATATTTTTTTTTCTTCTTCTATAGGGTACTTTGCATTTACTTTGGCGTTTTGATAACTAACAGACTCAAAAATATTCAAAATACATGTTTGTGATCATGTCGTTCTGTTTCTTCATATAGAGTGCTTTATATGTATTTTGGCGTTTTGGTCCCTAAGATGGGGAAAAGCACCCATAATACACGTTTTTCGTAATGATGTTCTGTGTCTTCATATAGAATGCTATTTACGTGTTTTAGCGTTTCTTTACATAAGAAGCTGAAAAACAGCGTTAATATCTTTTCTTTTCCCATATCTGAAACTTTGCATGCATTTTGGCGATTAGTTATCTAACAAGCTCAAAAACACTCAAACACAAGTTTTTGTTTAGTTTACTTATCGTTTTATTACGTAAGAAGCTCAAAAGCACACAAAGGACACGAATTTGTTGAAGTTGTTTCATTTCCCTATATAGGGTATTTTCCATGTTTTTTTTTTTTTAACGTTTTGGTGCCTAATACTGTAAAAAAAAAAAACGTAAATGACACGTTTTTGAAAATGTCGTTTCGTTACTTCATATAGGCGCTCTGCATGCATTTCGGCGTTTTACTACTTATTACGCTGATAACTCAAAATACACATTATTGGTATTTTTTTTTTCTCCACAAACAGTGCTTTCCATGCGTGTTACCGTTTTAGTACGTAAGGTGAAAAACACTCGACACATTTTCTTTAATATATATATATATATATATATATATATATATATATATATATATATATATATATATATATATATATATATATATATATATATATATATATATATATATATATATATATATATATATATATATATATATATATATATATATATATATATATATATATATATATATATATATATATATATGTGTGTGTGTGTGTGTGTGTGTGTGTAATTTCCCCATATAGTTGGTTTTGCATGCACTTCCGGGTTTCGTACATAACTCCGGAAAAAGCTAAAATTATTTTTTTTGTTTTTTTTTCACATAATTTCCCTGAATTTTCTCAGAATTTTTGCATCTCGGTACTTATGAAGATGAATAACAAAAAAAAATCTCTTTTTTTAAATTATTTGTTTCTCTATAAAGAGTGTTATTTGTGGGTTTTAGATTTTTGGTACTTAAGGAACTTAAAAATACTCATAATACACGATTTTCGTTATGTCGTTTCGTTTCACAAACATAGCGTTCTTTGCATGTATTTAAGCGATTTTATAGGTAACATGATCAAAAACACTCAAATTACATGTTTTTGGTAATGTTGTTCTGTTTCTCCATAAAGGTTGTTTTGCATGCGTTTAGAGTTTTGGTATGTAAGGAGTTAAGAAACACTTAAAGGGAAGTTCTTCGTAAAATTTGGTTTTATTCCAATGTAATGTGATTGTTCTGCTTTTCAGTGTTTTGTTGCATATAACGCTCAAAAACACTCAAAACACACTTTTCTGGTAATGTCATTTTTTTCCCACATAAAGCTAGTTTCGCATGTGATTTGGGATTTTCGTAACTAAGAATGTGAAAAACACTCAAAATACACACATTTGGTAAGGTAGTTCTGTTTTTCAATTAAAAGTGTTATTCATGAGTTTTAGCGTTTTGGTATGTAAGAAACTTGTCTATATACACGAGTTTTTGCGTTTTTTCCCTTCTGGTTCTTGTGAAACTATAAAACACTCATTATACACGTTTCTCGTAATGTCCTTTTGTTTCCCAATATAGAGTGCTTTCCATCCATTTGCGCGTTTTTTATAGGTAAAAAGTTCAAAAACACTTTTTGGTAATGTTATTCTATTTCTTCATATTTGTTGGTTTGCATCCGTTTTAGCGTTTTTCTACGTAAAACACTGAAAAGACACGTTTTCAGTAATTTTGTTTTGGATTGACATATTGACTGACTTCCATATTATTTATCGTTTTAGTGACTAACATGCTGAAAAACACTGAAAAGACAGGTTTATGGTAAAGTCGTTTAACTTCCTTATATAGGCGACGTGCACTTTAAAGTTTGGTACATAAAAATCCGAAAAAGCTATAATTAACTTTTTTGATAATATTCTTTTTTCCACATAAATTCCCTGAATTTTTTCAGAATTTTGGCATCTTGGTACCTATGAAAATCAATATAAAAAAAGCTATTTTTTTATTTATTTATTTTATTTTTTCTCTATAAAGAGTGTTATTTGTGGGTTTTAACGTTTTGGTACTTAAGGAACTTAAAAAACGGTCCTAATACACGTTTCTCGTAATGTCCTTTCGTTTCCCAAACATAGGGTTCTTTGCATGTATTTAAGCAATTTTATAGGTAACATGATCAAAAACACATTAAAACACATGTTTTTAGTAATGTTATTCTGCTTCTCCATAAAGGAGTTTTTTTTGCATGCGTTTTAGCGTTTTGCTTTGTAAGGAGGTAAAAAACACTTCAAGCAAGTTCTTGGTAAAAGTTGGTTTTATTCCCATGTAATGTGATTGATCTGTTTTTTTGTGATTTATTGCCTAACACGCTCAAAAACACTCAAAAGACACTTCTGGTAATGTCATTTTTTTTTCCAACATAGTTTCGCGTGCTATTTGGGGTTTTGCTAACGAAGAATATGAAAAACATTCAAAATACACGCATTTTGTAAGGTTGTTCTGTTTCTCAATTAATATTGTTATTCATGAGTTTCAGCATTTTGGTATATAAGAAACTTATTTATATACACGAGTTTTTGCGTTTTTTGCATTGTGGTTCTTGTGAACCACAAGTTCTTTTCTTCAAAAATAATAAGACACTCATTATACACGTTTCTCGTAATGTCCTTTTGTTTCCCAATAGGGAGTGCTTTGCATCCATTTTCGCGTTTTTTTGTAGGTAACAAGCTCAAAAATACTCAAAATGTAACTTTTTGGTAATGTTATTTTATTTCTTCTTATTGGTTGGTTTGTATCCGTTTTAGCGTTTTTCTACGTAAAACACCGAAAAGACACGTTTTCAGTAATTTCGTTTTAGATTCCCATATAGAGTGACTTGCATGTTATTTACCGTTATGGTGCCTAACAAGCTGAAAAACACTCATAAGACAGTTTTCTGGCAAAGACCTTTAATTTCCCCATATAGATGGCTTTGCATGCACTTTAGGGTTTGGTACATAACAGTACGAAAAAAAAAAGCTAAAATTAACTTTTTTGATAATGGACTCATAATTTCCTGAATTTTGCCCTAATTTTGGCATCTCGGTACCTGTGAAGATGAAAAAGAAAGAAAAAAAATATCGTATTTTTTTATTTATTTATTTATTTTTTCTCAATAAAGAGTGTTATTTGCGGCTTTTAGCTTTTTGGTAAATAATGTTCTTAAAAACACTTATAATACACGTTTCTCGTAATGTCCTTTCGTTTCCCAAAAATAGGGTTCTTTGCATGTATTTAAACGTTTTTATTGGTAACATGATCAAAAACACTCAAAATATATGTTTTTGGAAATGTTATTCTCTTTCTCCATAAAGTGTGTTTTGCATGCGTTTTAGAGTTTGGGTATATAAGGAGCTCAAAACAATTAAAGGCAAGTTCTTGGTAAAAATTGATTTTATTACCATGTAAAGTGCTTTTTAGTCCTTTATTGCCTATCAAGTTCAAAAACACTCAAAAGACACTTTTCTGGTAATGTCATTTTTTTTCCCACATAAAGCTGGTTTCGCATGCAATTTGGGATTTTGGTAACTAAGAATGTGAAAAGCACTCAAAATACACGCATTTAGTAAAGTTGTTCTTTTTCTCAATTAAGAGTGCTATTCATGAGTTTCAGCATTTTGGTATCTAGGAAACTTCTCCATATACACGAGTTTTTGCGTGTTTTGCCTTGTGGTTCTTTTGAACTATAAAACATTCATTATACACTTTTCTCGCAATGTCCCTTTGTTTCCTAATATAGAGTGCTTTGTATCAATTTTCGCGTTTTTTTGTAGGTAACAAGCTCAAAAACACTCAAAATATACCTTTATGGTAATGTTTTTCTAATTCTTGAAATTGGTTGGTTTCCTTCCGTTTTAGCGTTTTTCTACGTAAAACACTGAGAAGACACGTTTTCAGTAATTTTAGTTTGCCATATAGAGTGAGTTCCTTATTATTTATCGTTTTGGTGCCTAAGATGCTGAAAAACACTCTAAACACAGATTTCTGGTAAGGTCGTTTAATTTCCTCATATGGGAGGCTTTGCATCCACTTTAGTGTTTGGTACATAACAGTCCGAAAAAAGCTAATATCAACTTTTTTGATGATATTCTCTTATTATATAATTGCCCTAATTTTTCCCAGAATTTTGGCATCTCGGTACCTATGAAGGTGAATAACAAAAAAAAAAAAAAAAAAATCCTTTCATTTATTTTTTTTTATTTTTTATTTTTTCTAAATAACGAGTGTTATTTTTGGGTTTTACCTTTTTGGTAGTTAAAGAACTTAAAAAAACTCATAATACACGTTTCTCGTAATGTCCTTACGTTTCCCAAACATAAAGTTCTTTGCATGTATTTGAGCGTTTTTATAGATAACATTATCAAAAACACTCAAAATACATGGTTTTGGTAATGTTATTCTGTTTCTCCATAAAGTTTATTTTCCATGCATTTTAGCGGTTTGGTATGTAAGGAGCTCAAAAACACATATTGGCAAGTTCTTGGTAAAAGTTGGTTTTATTCCCATGTAATGTGATTGCCCTGCTTTTTAGTACTTCATTGCCTAACACGCTCAAAAACAATTAAAAGACACTTCTGGTAATGTCACTTTTTTCCCTCATAAAGCTAATTTCGCATGCTATTTTGGGTATTGCTAACTAGGAATACGAAAAACACTCAAAATACACGCATTTGCTAAGGTTGTTCTGTTTCTCAATTAAGAGTGTTATTCATGAGTTTCAGCATTTTGGTATCTAAGAAACTTTTTTATATACACGAGTTTTTGCGTTTTTCTACGTAAAACACTGAGAAGATACATTTTCAGTAATTTTGTTTTTGAATCCCATTTAGAATGAGTTCCTTATTATTTATCGTTTTGATGCCTAACATGCTGAAAACACTCAAAAGAGAGATTTCTAGTAAGGTAGTTTAATTTCCTGATATAATAATAATAATAATAATAATAATAATAATAAACGGTTTATTATTTAGGCAGTTGACAAACTGAAAATGTACATAGGGGATGGGGAAAAACTTAAAATTAATCCTAAAGGTAAGTCTAATCTAGGAGGGAAATACTATTGATTGATGGCTCGCACCATGGTGGGAATCGCACTGAGTCTGTACCGGTCCGTGCGCGGCGCCTTCAGGGGCGTTATTTTGTTGTGGTGTCTGGTGGCACGGACAGGGGGAGGCGCGTCGGGCGGCAGCATGTTTCTGAGACGCGGATGATGCATTAGTCCCCTCCCAAACTTCTCCAGAGCCTCTCGGTGCCTGGTGGATATTCTGGACAGACTCAGGGTGGTCAGGGCTTCTTCATAGGTGGTGTATGCAGGGCCAAGGATGACCCTGCACGCCCTTTTCTGCACACTCTTTAGCTGTAGCTGTTGAGTGTGTGTGAGAGAGGAGGACCACGCTGGGGAGGCGTACATGAGTTTGGGGAGGATGAAGGTAAGGTACACCCCCCTTAACTCATCTGTCGGCGTCCCCAGCGACCTGAGTCTGCGCAGCATGTACAGCCTGTAGGTAGCTGATCTCACGGTGCTGGCGACATGCTGCTTCTAGGTCAGCTGGTCGTCCACCGTGACTCCGAGAAGCTTGGCACATTGGACCACCTGGAGGGGGTGAGGGCCCACTGTGAGCCGGGGAGGGGGCACTGGTACAGAGGAGGTACAGAAATGCATCACCACAGTTTTGCTGTGGTTGATGGTCATCCCGCTCTCCTCTGTCCACGTCTGCAGTCGCTCCAGAATTGCTTGCAGTGGCGAGTAGTCCGGGTTCTTGGTGGAAACTGGGACGCCCACGGTGCAGTCGTCCACATACTTCCAGCGATGGGGGGTGTCGGTGAGGGCGTCGTTGATGAGGAGGAGGAAGCATAGAGGACCCATCTTGGTCCCCTGGGGGACTCCACATGTCAGCTGTTGGAAATTAGAGACAGAGCCCTGATAGCGAACGGCCTGACGTCTCCCTGTGAGGAAGTCGGCTAGCCACGCTATCAGATTAGGAGGGAGACTCAGACTTACTGCCTTGCTGATGACAACAGTGTGATCAACAAGATCAAAGGCTTTTTTGAAGTCCACAAAAGCAACAGCTAGAGAGGTGTTTCGCTTGTCCAGGTGGCTGTGGATGAATTCAAGGAAGCTGGTCAGGTAATGTGAGGTGGAGGTGGCTTTAATATTTCCGAATTGTCTGATATCCACGGTGTTACAAATTTTGGTGTATGCCCAGTCATATACAAAATCTTCACAAATAAGGCTAGGGATGGGGGTGATAGAGACTGGCCTGAGGTCATTGAGTGACTGAGGACTGGAAGTTTTGGGGATGGGTGTGACGTAAGATGTCTTTCAGTCCGTGGGGCAAGAGTGTTGGGAGAGTGAGGCGTTTATTATGGAGCATAGCGGTGTTGCTAGCTCTACAGCAAATTCCTTGTAAATTTTTATAGGAAGGTCAGTGGGTGTGGTGGATCTTGGTTTAAATTTAAGTATTCTCTTAAAAACATCCATCGCCTGGACAGTGTGTGGAGGGGAGGGAGCGGGCAGATAGGCAGGAAGCGGAGTGGTGTGGAGGGGAGGAAAGGTTTGACAGATAGCAGCAAAGTGATTGTTCATCTCCTGAGCCGCGAGATTAGCAGGAAGGTGTGAGGCGCAAGGAAGAGATGAAGTGTGCTTTTGTAAGCCACACAAAGCTTTGATCTTAGCGTACCACTGTCTGTTGTTGGTCAGCTTGAGGTGGTGTATCTTGTCTGGGTAATAGCTTGCCTTTGCATTCTTAATCTCCCTGATTACTCTGTTTCTTAGTTTCCTGTAAAGGACCGGGCAGGAGTGGAACGCCCAGGTCCGCTGACGCATGAGTCTTTTAATGCGGGGCGTCATCCAGGGAGCATCAGACGGGTGCGTTGTGACGCACTTTAGGGTTTGGTACATAACAGTCCGAAAGAAAAGCTAAAATTATTTTTTTGATAATGTTCTTTTGTTCATATAATTTTCCTGAATTTTCCCAGAATTTTGGCGTCTCGGTACCTATTTTTTTTTTCTAAATAAAGAGTGTTATTTGTGGGTTTTAGCTTTTTGGTACTTAAGGAACTTGAAAAAAACACTCATAATACACGTTTCTCGTAATGTCCTTTTGTTTCCCAAAGATAATGTTCTTTGCATGTATTTAAGCGTTTTTATAGATAACATGATAAAAAACACCCAAATTACTTTTTTTTGGTAATATTATTCTGTTTCTCCATAAAGTTTGTTTTGCATGAGTTTTAACGGTTTGGTATATAAGTAGCTCAAAAACATTTAAAGGCAAGTTCTTGGTAAAAATTGGTTTTATTACAATGAAAAGTGATTGCCCTGCTTTTTAATGCTTTATTGCCTATCACGCTCAAAAACATTTAAAAGATATTTTTCTGGAAATGTCATGTTTTCCCACATAAATCTGGTTTCGCATGAAATTTTGGTTTTTGGTAACTAAGAATATGAAAAACACTCAAAATACACGAATTTGGTAAGGTTGTTCTGTTTCTCAATTAAGAGTGTTATTGATGAGTTTCAGGATTTTGGTATCTAGGAAACTTCTCCATATACACGAGTTTTTTGCGTTTTTTGCCTTGTTGTTCTTTTGAACTATAATAAACTCATTATACACTTTTCTCGCAATGTCCCTTTGTTTCCCAATATATAGTGCTTTGTATCAATTTTAGCTTTTTTTTTTCTAGGTAACAAGGTCAAAAACACTCAAAATATATCTTTTTGGTAATGTTTTTTTCTATTTCTTGATATTGGTTGGTTTGCATCCATTTTAGCGTTTTTCTACGTAAAACACTGGGAAGACACGTTTTCAGTAATTTTGTTTTGGATTCCCATATAAATTGAGTTTCTTATTATTTATCTTTTTGGTGACTAACATGCTGAAAAACACTCAAAAGACAGATTTCTGGTAATGTCGTTTAATTTAATTATATAGGAGGCTTTGCATGCAGTTTAGGGTTTGGTACATAACATAACATAACATAACTTTTTTTATAATATTCTCTTACCATATAATTGCCTTGAATTTTCCAAGAATTTTGTGATTTCGGTACCTATGAAGATGAATAACAAAAAAAAAAAAAAATAAATAAATAAAATATTTTTTTATTTTTTTATTTATTTATTTTTCTAAATAAAGAGTGGGTTTTAGATTTTTCGTACTTAACAAACTTAAAACACTCATAATATACGTTTCTCGTAATTTCCTTTTGTTTCCCAAACATAAGGTTCTTTGCATGTATTTAAGCGTTTTTATAGATAACATGATCAAAAACACTCAAAATACATGTTTTTGGTAATTTTATTCTGTTTCTCCATAAAGTTTGTTTTGCATGCGTTTTAGCGGTTTAGTATATAAGGAGCTCAAAAACACTTAAAGGTAAGTTCTTGATAAAAATTGGTTTTATTCAAATGTAATGTGATTGCCCTGCTTTTTAGTGCTTTATTGCCTATCAGGCTCAAAAACACTCAAAAGACACTTTTCTGGTAATGTCATTTTTTTCTCACATAAAGCTGGTTTCGCATGCAATTTGAGGTTTTGGTAACTAAGAATGTGAAAAGCTCTCAAAATACACGCATTTAGTAAGGTTTCTGTTCCTCAATTAGGAATGTTATTCATGAGTTTCAGCATTTTGGTATCTAGGAAACTTCTCCATATCCACAAATTTTTGCGTTTTTGCTTTTTGGTTCTTTTGAACTATAAAACACTCATTATACACTTTTCTTGCAATGTCATTCTATTTCCTAATATAGAGTGCTTTCCATCAATTTTCGCGTTTTTTGTAGGTAAGAAGCTCAAAAACACTCAAAATATACCTTTTTGGTAGTGTTTTCTATTTTTTTTATATTGGTTAGTTTGCATCCGTTTTAGCGTTTTTCTACGTAAAACACTGAGAAGACACGTTTTCAGTAATTTTCTTTTGGATTCCAATAGAGAGTGAGTTCCTTATTTATTTATCGATTTGGTGCCTAACATTCTGAAAAATTCTCAAAAGACAAATTTCTTTTAAATTCGTTTAATTTCCTCATATAGGAGGCTTTGCATGCACTTTAGGGTTTGGTATAAAACAGTCCGAAAAAAAGCTAAAATTAACTTTTTTGATAATTTTCTTTTATCATATAATAGCCCGGAATTTTCCCAGAATTTTGGCATCTCGGTACCTATGAAGATGAATAACAAAAAAAAAAAAAAAATCCTATTTTTTTATTTTTTATTTATTTATTTTTTTCTAAATAAAGAGTATAACACTCTTTATTTAGAAAAATAAATAAAAAAATAAAAGAAAGGATTTTTTTTTTGGGGGGGTTTTAGATTTTTTTTTTTTTTTTTTTTTTGGGTTTTAGATTTTTGGTACTTAAGGAACTAAAAACCACTCATAATACATATTTCTCGTAATGTCCTTTCGTTTCCCAAACATAATGTTCTTTGCATGTATTTAAGCGTTGTTATAGATAACATGATCAAAAACACTCAAAATACATGTTTTTGGTGATGTTATTCTGTTTGTGTTTTGCATGCGTTTTAGCATTTTGGTATGTAATGAGCTCAAAAACACCTAAAGGCAAGTTCTTGGTAAAAGTTGGTTTTATTCCCATTTAATATGATTGCCCTGTTTTTTTTTTTTTGTGATTTATTGCCTAACACGCTCAAAAACACTCAAAAGACACTTCTGGTAATGTCATTTTTTTCCAACATAGTTTTGCGTGCTATTTGGGGTTTTGCTAACTAAGAATGTGAAAAACACTCAAAATACACGCATTTGGTAAAGTTGTTCTCTTTCTCAATTAATATTGTTATTCATGAGTTTCAGCATTTTGGTATCTATGAAACTTCTCCATTTACACGAGTTTCTGCGTTTTTTGCCTTATGGTTCTTTTGAACTATAAAACAATGAACCACAAGTTCTTTTGCTCAAAAATAATAAAACACTCATTATACACGTTTCTCGTAATGTCCTTTTGTTTCCCAATAAAGAGTGCTTTGCATCCATATTCGCGTTTTTTGTAGGTACCAAGCTCAAAAACACTCAAAATGTACCTTTTTGGTAATAATATTTTATTTCTTCTTATTGGTTGGTTTGTATCCGTTTTAGCGTTTTTCTACGTAAAACACCGAAAAGACACGTTTTCAGTAATTTTGTTTTAGATTCCCATATAGAGTGACTTGCATGTTATTTTCCGTTATGGTGCCTAACAAGCTGAAAAACACTCATAAGTCATTTTTTATGGGAAAGACGTTTAATTTCCCCATATAGGTGGCTTTGCATGCACTTTAGGGTTTGGTACATAACAGTACGAAAAAAATAGTTAAAATTAACTTTATTGATAATTGACTCATAATTTCCTGAATTTTTCCCAAATATTGGCAACTCGGTACCTGTGAAGATGAAAAAGAAAGAAAAAAAATATCATATTTATTTTTATTTATTTATTTATTTTTTCTCAATAAAGAGAGTAATTTGTGGCTTTTAGCTTTTTGGTAAATAATGATCTTTAAAACACTCATAATACACGTTTCTCGTAATGTCCTTTCGTTTCCCAAAAATAGGGTTCATTGCATGTACGAGTATTTAAGCGTTTTTATTGGTAATATGATCAAAAACGCTCAAAATATATGTTTTTGGTAATGTTATTCTCTTTCTCCATAAAGTGTGTTTTGCATGCGTTTTAGCGTTTTGGTATATAAGGAGCTCAAAACACTTAAAGACAAGTTCTTGGTAAAAACTGATTTTATTGCCATGTAAAGTGATTCCCCTGCTTTTTAGTGCTTTATTGCCTATCACGTTCAAAAACACTCAAAAGACACTTTTCTGGTAATGTCGTTTTTTTCCCACATAAAGCTGGTTTCGCATGCAATTTGGGATTTGTGTAATTAAGAATGTGAAAAGCACTCAAAATACACGCATTTAGTAAAGTTGTTCTCTTTCTCAATTAAGAATGTTATTCATGAGTTTCAGCATTTTGGTATCTATGAAACTTATCCATATACACGAGTTTCTGCGTTTTTTGCCTTGTTGTTCTTTTGAACTATAAAAATATTCATTATACACTTTTCTTGCAATATCCCTTTGTTTCCTAATATAGAGTGCTTTGTATCAATTTTCACGTTTTTTTTAGGTAACAAGATCAAAAACACTCAAAATATACCTTTTTGGTAATGTTTTTCTACTTCTTGATATTGGTTGGTTTGCATCCGTTTTAGGGTTTTTCTACGTAAAACAATGAGAAGACACGTTTTCAGTAATTTTGTTTTGGTTTGCCATATAGAGTGAGTTCTTAATTATTTATCGTTTTGGTGCCTAATATGCTGAAAAACACTCAAAAAACAGATTTCTGGTAAGGTCGTTTAATTTCCTCATATAGGAGTCTTTGGATGCACTTTAGGGTTTGGTACATGAGTACGAAAAAAACCTAAAATTAACTTTTTTGATAATTTTCTTTAATCATATAATAGCCATGAATTTTCCCAGAATTTTTGCATCTCGGTATCTATGAAGATGAATAAAAAAAATCCAATTTTTTTTATTTTCTTACTTTTTTTTCTAAATAAAGAATGTTATTTGTGGGTTTTAGCTTTTTGGTACTTAATGAACTTCAAAAACACTTATAATACACATTTCTCGTAATGTCCTTTCGTTTTGCAAACATAAGGATCTTTGCATGTATTTAAGCGTTTTTATAGATAACATGATCAAAAACACTCAAAATATATGTTTTTGGTAATTTTATTCTTTTTCTCCTTAAAAGGTGTTTTGCATGCGTTTTAGCGTTATTGTATGTAATGAGCTGAAAAACACTTAAAGGCAAGTTCTCGGTAAAAGTTTTTCTTATTTCCATGTAATGTGATTGCCCTGCTTTTTAGTGCTTTATTGCCTAACACGCTGAAAAACACTCAAAAGACACGTTTCTGGTAATATCATTTTTTTTTCCCTCATAAAGCTAGTTTTACATGGAATTTGGGGTTTTGGTAACTAAGAATGTGAAAAAACTCAAAACACAGGCATTTAGTAAGGTTGTTCTATTTCTTAATTAAAAGTGTTGTTCATGAGTTTCAGCATTTTGGTATGTAAGAAACTTTTCTAGTACACATATTTGATAAGGTATTTCTGTTTCAAAATTAAAGTGTTATTCATGAGTTTCAGCTTTTTGGTATGTAAGAAGCTTCTTTATGTACAGGAATTTTTGAGTTTTTTATCTTATGGTTCTTGTGAAACTATAAAACACTCATACACGTTTCTCGTAATCTCCTTTTCTTTGCCAATATAAAGTGTTTTCCATCCATTTTTGCATTTTTTGTAGGTAACAAGCTCAAAAACACATCCGTTCACTGAAAAGACACGTTTTCAGTAATATTGTTGAAATTGCTGAAAAACACTCAAAAGACAGGTTTCTGGTAAAGTCGTGTAATTTCCCCATATAGGTGGATTTGCATGCACTTCAGGGTTTGTGCATAACTCCGGAAAAAAAGCTTAAATTATTTTTTTATAATGATTTTTTTTTACAAAATTTCCATGAATTTTACCAGAATTTTGGCATCTCGGAACCTATGAAGATGAATAACAAAAAAGAAAAAAAAAAATTTTTTCTCCCTATAGTGTTATTTGTGGGTTGTAGCTTTTTGGTACTTAAGGAACTTAAAAACACTCATAATACACGATTTTCGTAATGTACTTTTGTTATACAAACATAGGGTTCTTTACATGTATTTAAGCGTTTTTAAAGGTTACATGATCAAAAACACTCAAAATACATGTTTTTTGTAATGTTATTCTGTTTCTCCATAAAGGGTGTTTTGCATGCGTTTTAGCGATTTGGTATGTAAGGAGTTAAAAAAACACTTAAAGGCAAGTTCTTCGTAAAAGTTGGTTTTATTCCCATGGAATGTGATTGTTCTGCTTTTTAGTGCTTTGTTGCATCTCACGCTCAAAAAAATAAAAAAAAAAAAAACTTTTTTGGTAATGTCATTTTTTTTCCCCACATGAAGGTAGTTTCGCATGTAATTTGGCATTTTCGTAACTAAGAATGTGAAAAACACTCAAAATACACAATTTAGTAATGTAGTTCTGTTTATCAATTAAAAGTGTTTTTCATGAATTTCATCATTTTGGTATGTAAGAAATTTCTCTATATACACGAGTTTTTTGCGTTTATTGCCTTGTGGTTCTTTTAAAACTATAAAAGTTTAATTATACACTTTTCTCGTAATGTCCTTTTGTTTCCTAATATAGAATGCTTTGCATCCATTTTTGCATTTTTTTGTAACAAGCTCAAAAACACTCAAAATATATATTTTTGGTAATGTTGTTCTATTTCTTCATATAGGTTGGTTTGCATCCGCTTTAGCGTTTTTCTACGTAAAACACTGAAAACACACGTTTTCAGTAATTTTGTTTTGGATTCACATATTGACTGACTTCCATATTATTTATCGTTTTGGTGCCTAACATGCTGGAAAACACTGAAGAGACAGGTTTCTGGTAAAGTCGTTTAACTTCCCTATATAGGTGGCTTTGCATGCAATTTAGGGTTTAGTACATAACAATCCGAAAAAAGGGCTATAATTAACTTTTTTGGTAATGTTCTTTTTTCCACATAAATTCCCTGAATTTTGGCAGAATTTTGGCATCTCGGTACCTATAACGATGAATAACAAAAAAAAAATCCCATTTTTTATTTATTTTTATTTATTATTTTTTTCTAAATAAAGAGTGTTATTTGTGGGTTTTAGCTTTTAGGTACTGAAGGAACTTAAAAACACTCATAATACACGTTTCTCGTAATGTCCTTTCGTTTCCCAAACATAAGTTTCTTTGCATGTATTTAAGCATTTTTATAGATAACATGATCAAAAACACTCAAAATACATGTATTTGGTAATATTATTGTGATTCTCCATAAAATGTATTTTGTATACGTTTTAGTGTTTTGGTATGTAAGGAGCTCAAAAACACTTAAAGGCAAGTTCTTGAAAAAATTTGGTTTTATTCCCATGTAATGTGATTGCCCTTCCTTTTAATGCTTTATTGCGTAAAACGCTCAAAAACACTCAAAAGACATGCAAGGCCTGGCATATGAGGAAATTAAAGACCTTACCAGAAATCTGTCCTTTGAGTGTTTTTTCAGCGTTAGGCACCAAAAATGATAAATAATAAGGAACTCACTCTATGTGGGAATCCAAAAGAAAATTACTGAAAACGTGTCTTCTCCGTGTTTTACGTAGAAAAACGCTAAAACTGATGCAAAACAACCAATATCAAGAAGGAGAAAAACATTACGAAAAATGTATATTTTTAGTTATTTTGAGGTTGTTACCTACAAAAAAACGCAAAAATTGATACAAAGCACTCTATATTGGGAAACAAAGGGACATTGCGAGAAAAGTGTATAATGAATGTTTTATAGTTTTATAGTTTTATAGTTTTATAACGCAAAAACTCGTGTATATGGAGAAGTTTCGTAGATACCAAAATGCTGAAACTCATGAATAACACTCTTAATTGAAAAACAGAACAACCTTACTAAATGTGTGTCAAAAACAGTAAAAGGCAAGTTCTTCGTAAAAGTTGTTTTTATTCCCATGTAATGTGATTGCCCTGCTTTTTAGTGCTTTTTCGCCTAACACGCTCAAAAACACTCAAAGATACTTTTCTGATAATCTCATTTTTTTCCCACATAAAGCACAGAATTAAGAGTGTTATTCATGAGTTTCAGCATTTTGGTATCTTAGAAACTTCTACACACAGACGAGTTTTTGCGTTTTTTGCCTTGTGATTCTGGTGAAACTATAAAACACTCATCTTACACGTTATGACTCGTTATGTCCGTTTTTTTTTCCTAATATACAGTGCTTTGCATCCTTTTTTGCGATTTTTTTTATGTAATAAGCTCAAAACACACAAAATATACCTTTCTGGTAATGTTATTCTATTTTTTTCATATTGTTTTTTTTTTTTTGCATCCGTTTTAGCGTTTTTCTACGTAAATCTTTAAAAAAAACACGTTTTCAGTAATTTTTTTTTTGGTTTTCCATATAGAGTGACATTGATATTATCTATCGTTTTGGTGCTTAACATGCGGAAAAACACTCAAAAGACAGGTTTCTTGTAAAGTCGTTAAATTTTCCCAAATAGGTGGCTTTGCATACCCTTCATGATTTGGTACATAACTCCGAAAAAAAAAGGTAAAATTAACTTTTTCGATAATGTTTTTTCCACATAATTTCCCTGAATTTTGGCAGAATTTTGGCATCTTGGTACCTTTGAACATGAATAACAAAAAAAAATAATGTTTTTTTTTTATTTATTTATTTATTTTTTCTCTATAAAGAGTGTTATTAGTATGTTTTAACGTTTTGGTACTTAAGGAACTTAAAAACATTTAAAATACACATATCTCGTAATGTTTTTACGTTTCCCAAATATGGGGATCTTTGCATGTATTTAAGCGTTTTTATAGGTAACATGATAAAAAACACTCAAAAACACTTGTTTTTGGTAATGTTATTCTGCTTCTCCATAAAGGAGTGTTTTGCATGCGTTTTAGCGATCTGGTATGTAAGGAGCTGAAAAACACTTCAAGGCAAGTTCTTGGTAAAAGTTGGTTTTATTCCAATGTAATATGATTGCCCTGCTTTTTAGTGCTTTATTGCCTAACACGGTCAAAAACACTCAAAAGACACTTCTGGTAATGTCATTTTTTTCCCACATAAAGCTAGTTTCGCATGCTATTTAGGGTTTTGCTAACTAAGAATGTGAAAAAAACTCTCAAAATACACGCATTTGGTAATGATGTTCTGTTTCTCAATTAAGATTGTTATTCATGAGTTTCAGCATTTTGGTATCTAAGAAACTTCTTTATATACACGAGTTTTTGCGTTTTTTGCCTTGTGGTTCTTGTGAACCACATGTTCTTTTCCCCGAAAATAATAAGACACTCATTATACACGTTTCTCGTAATGTCCTTTTCTTTCCCAACAGGGAGTGCTTTGCATCCATTTTCGCGTTTTTTGTAGGTAACAAGCTCAAAAACACTTTTTGGTAATGTTATTCTATTTCGTCATATTGGTTGGTTTGCATCCGTTTTAGCGTTTTTCTACGTAAAACACCGAAAAGACACGTTTTCAGTAACTTTGTTTTCGATTCCCAAAGAATATTGACAGAACTTTGGCATATTAGTGCCTATGAAGATGAATAACAAAAAAAAAAACAAAAAAAAATATTTTATTATTTTTTTTTCTTTATAAAGAGTGTTATTTGTAGGTTTTAGCTTTTTTGGTAGTTAAGGAACTTAAAAACATTCATAATACACGTTTCTCGTAATGTCCTTTTGTTTCCCAAACATAAGGTTCTTTGCATGTATGTAAGCGTTTTTATAAATAACATGATAAAAAACACTGAAAATACATGTTTTTGGTAATGTTACTCTGTTTCTCCATAAAGGGTGTTATGAATGCGTTTTAGCGTTTTGGTATGTAAGGACTTAAAAAAAAAAACACTTAAAGGCAAGATCTTCGTAAAAGTTGGTTTTATTCCCATGTAATGTGATTGTTCTTCTTTTTAGTGCTTTGTTGCATATCATGCTCAAAAACACTCAAAAGACACTTTTCTGGTAATATCATTTTTTTTTCCCACATAAAGCTAGTTTCGCATGTAATTTGGGATTTTTGTAACTAAGAATGTGAAAAGCACTCAAAATACACACATTAGGTAAGGTAGTTCTGTTTCTCAATTAAAAGTGTTATTCATGCATTTCAGCATTTTGGTATGTAAGAAACTTCTCTATATACACGAGTTTGTGCGTTTTTTGTCTTGTGGTACGTGTGAAACTATAAAACATTCATTATACACGTTTCTCTAAATGTCTTTTTGCTTCCTAATATAGAGTGCTTTTACATCCTTATTCGCGTGTTTTGTAGGTAAAAAGCTCAAAAACACTTTTTGGTAATGTTATTCTATTTCTTCATATTCGTTGCATCCGTTTTAGCGTTTTTTCTACGTAAAACACTGAAAAGACACGTTTTCAGTAATATTATTTTGGATTTACATATTGACTGACTTCCTTATTATTTTATTATTCCTTCTTATTTTATTTATTTTTTTCTCTATAAAAAGTGTTATTTGTAGGTTTTAACGTTTTGGTACTTAAGGAACTTAAAAAACATTCATAATACACATTTCTCGTAATGTTCTTTCGTTTCCCAAATATAGGGTTCTTTGCATGTATTTAAGCGTGTTTATAGGTTACATGATCAAAAACACTTAAAACACATATTTTTTGTAATGTTTTTCTGCTTCTCCATAAAGGAGTGTTTTGCATGCGTTTTAGCGTTTTGGTATGTAAGGAGCTCAAAAACACATAATGGCAAATTCTTGGTCATATTTGGTTTTATTCCCATGTAATGTGATTGCCCGGTTTTTAGTGCTTTATTGCCTAACACGTTCAAAAACACTCAAAAGACACTTCTGGTAATGTCACTTTTTTCTCACATAAAGCTAGTTTCGCATGTTTTTGGGGATTTTGCTAAGAATGTGAAAAACACTAAAAATACACGATGTTCTGTTTCTAAATTAAGATTGTTATTCATGAGTTTTAGCATTTTGGTATCTAAAAAACTTCTTTATATACACGAATTTTTGCGTTTTTTGCCTTGTGGTTCTTCTGAACCACAAGTTCTTTTGCTCAAAAATAATAAGACACTCATTATACACGTTTCTCGTAATGTCCTTTTGTTTCCGAATAGGGAGTGATTTGCATCCATTTTCACCGTTTTTGTAGGTAACAAGCTCAAAAACACTCAAAATATACCTTTTTGGTAATTTTTTGAATTTTTTTTTTTTTTATATTGGTTGGTTTGCATCCGTTTAGCGTTTTTCTACGTAAAACACCGAAAAGACACGTTTTCAGTCATTTTGTTTTGGATTCCCATATAGATTGACTTTCATGTTATTTATCGTTTTGGTGCCTAACATGTTGAAAAACACTCATAAGACAGTTTTCTGGCAAAGACGTTTTATTTCCCTATATAGGTGGTTTTGCATGCACTTTAGGGCTTGCTACATAACAGTCGAAAAAAAAAGAAGCTAAAACTAACTTTTTTGATAAAGTTCATATTTCACAAAATTTCATGAATTTTGCCGGAATTTTGGCATCTCGGTACCTGTGAAGATGGATAAGAAAGAAAAAAAATATCGTATTTTTATTTATATTATTTTTTTCTCAATATAGAGTTATTTGTGGCTTTTAGCTTCTTGGTACTTAATGAATTTAAAAACACATATAATACACGTTTCTCTTGATGTTCTTTCGTTTTCCACAAATAGGGTTCTTAGCATGTATTTAAGCGTTTTATTGGTAACATGATCAAAAACACTCAAAATACATGTTTTTCGTAATGTTATTCTGTTTCTCCATAAAGTGTGTTTTGCATGCGTTTTAGCGTTTTGGTATATAAGAAGCTCAAAAACACTTAAAGGGAAGTTCTTGGTAAACATTGGTTTTATTCCCATGTAATGTGATTGCACTTCTTTTTAATGCTTTACTGCTTATCACGCTCAAAAACACTTAATAGACACTTTTCTGAAAATGTCATGTTTTTTACCACATAAAGCTGGTTTCGCAATCAATTTGGGTTTTGGGTAACTAATAATGTGAAAAGCACTCAAAATACACGCATTTAGTAAGGTTGTTCTGTTTTTCAATTAAGAGTGTTATTCATAAGTTTCAGCATTTTGGTATCTAGAAAACTTCTCCATATATACGAGTTTTTGTGTTTTTTGCCTTGTGGTTCTTGTTTCCCAACATAGAGTGCTTTGCTTCAATTTTCGCGTTTTTTTTTTTTGTAGGTAACAAGCTCAAAAACACTCAAAATGTACCTTTTTAGTAATGTTTTTCTTTTTCTTGATATTGGTTGGTTTGCATCCATTTTAACGTTTTTCTACGTAAAATACTGAGAAGGCACGTTTTAAATAATTTTGTTTTGGATTCCCATATTGAGTGACTTATTATTATTATTATTATTATTATTATTATTATTTATCGTTTTGGTGTCTAACATGCTGAAAAACACTCAAAAGACAGATTTCTGGTAAAGTCATTCAATTTCCTCATATAGGAGGCTTTGCATGCTCTTTAGGGTTTGGTACATAACAGTCCGAAAAAAAAGCTGAAATCAACTTTTTTGATAATATTCTTTTATCATATAATTAACCTTAATATTCCCAGAATTTTGTCATCTCGGTACCTATGAAGATGAGTGACAAAAAAAAAAAATTCTATTTTTTATTTAAAAAATTTTTTTTTTTTTCTAAATAAAGAGTGTTATTTGTTGGTTTTAGCTTTTTGGTACTTAATGAAGTTAAAAACATTCATAATACACGTTTTTCGTAATGTCCTTTCGTTTCCCAAACATAAGGTTCTTTCTATGTATTTAAGCGTTTTTATAGATAACATGATGAAAAACACTCAAAATATATGTTTTTGGTAATGTTTCTCCATAAAGTGTGTTTTGCAGGCGTTTTAGCGTTTTGGTATATAAGGAGCTCAAAAACATTTAAAGACAAGTTCTTGGTAAAAATTGGTTTTATTCGAATTTAATGTGATTCCCCTTCTTTTTTGTGCTTTATATCCTATCACGCTCAAAAACACTCAAAAGACACTTTTCTGGGAATGTCATTTTTTTCCCACATAAATCTGGTTTCGCATGCAATTTGAGGTTTTGGTAACTAAGAATGTGAAAAGCTCTCAAAATACACGCATTTAGTAAGGTTGTTCTGTTTTTTTTTTTCAATTAAGAGTGTTATTTATGAGTTTCAGCATTTTGGTATATAAGAAACTTATCCATATATACGAGTTTTTGCGTTTTTTACCTTGAGGTTCTTGTGAAACCATAAAACACTCATTATACACGTTTCTCTTAATGTCCTTTTGTTTCCCAATATAAAGTGCTTTACATCCATTTTTGCGTTTTTTTGTGGTTAACAGGCTCAAAAACACTCAAAATATACCTTTTTGGTAACGTTATTCTATTTCTTCATTTTGGTTGGTTTGCATCCGTTTTAGCGTTTTTCTACGTAAATCAAGGAAAAGACACGTTTTCAGTAATTTTGTTTTGCATTCCCATATTGAGCGACTTCCATATTATTTATCCTTTTGATGCTTAACATGCTAAAAAAGAAAACACTCAAAAGAGAGGTTTCTGGTAAAGTCGTTTAATTTCCTCATATAGGTGGCTTTGGATGCATTTTAGGGTTTGGTACATAACAGTTCGAAAAAAAAGCTAAAATTTACTTTTTTGATAATGTTCTTTTTTCCATATAATTTACCTGAATTTTGCCAGACTTACGGCATCTCAATACCTATGAATATGAATGACAAAAAAAAAATTGCTTTTTTTATTTATTTATTTATTTATCTTCTCCATAAAGAGTGTTATTTGTGGCTTTTAGCTTTTTGGTACTTAAGAAACTTAAAAACACTCATAATACATGTTTCTCCTAATGTTTTTTTTTTTTTCGTTTCCCAAACATGTATTTAAGTGTTTTTATAGGTACCATGATCAAAAACACTCAAAATACGTGTTTTTGGTAATGTTATTCTGTTTCTCCATAAAGGGTGTTTTGCATGCGTTTTAGCGTTTTTGTATGTAAGGAGCTCAAAAAATCTTAAAGGGAAGTTCTTGGTAAAAATTGGTTTTATCCCTATGTAATGTGATTGCCCTGCTTTTTAGTGCTTTATTTCCTAACACGCTCTAAAACACTCTAAAAAACTTTTTTTAGGTCAATGTCATTTTTTTCCCACATTTTTATGCCACAATATTTCGCATGCATTTTGGGGTTTTGGTAACTAAGAATGTGAAAAACAACCAAAATACACTCATTTGGTAAGCTTGTTCTTTTTTTTTTATTCTCCGTAAAATTTGGTTTAATTCCAATTTTTTATTATTTTTTTATGTAGGAAGGATACTGGCCAAGGGCAACAAAAATCTAATAAAAAAAATGCCCACTGAAATGCCAGTCCCTTAAAAGGGTCAAAGCAGTGGTCAAAAATTGGTGGATAAGTGTCTTGAAACCTCCCTCTTGAAGGAATTCAAGTCATAGGAAGGTGGAAATACAGAAGCAGGCAAGGAGTTCCAGAGTTTACCAGAGAAAGGGATGAATGATTGAGAATACTGGTTAACTCTTGCGTTAGAGAGGTGGACAGAATAGGGGTGAGAGAAAGAAGAAAATCTTGTGCAGCGAGGCCGCGGAAGGAGGGGAGGCATGCAGTTAGCAAGATCAGAAGAGGAGTTGGCATGAAAATAGCGGTAGAAGACAGCTAGATATGCAACATTGCGGCGGTGAGAGAGGGGCTGAAGACAATCAGTTAGAGGAGAGGAGTTGATGAGACGAAAAGCTTTTGATTCCACCCTGTCTAGAAGAGCAGTATGAGTGGAACCCCCCCAGACATGTGAAGCATACTCCATACATGGACGGATAAGGCCCTTGTACAGAGTTAGCAGCTGGGGGGGTGAGAGAAACTGGCGGAGACGTCTCAGAACACCTAACTTCATAGAAGCTGTTTTAGCTAGAGATGAGATGTGAAGTTTCCAGTTCAGATTATAAGTAAAGGACAGACCGAGGATGTTCAGTGTAGAAGAGGGGGACAGTTGAGTGTCATTGAAGAAGAGGGGATAGTTGTCTGGAAGATTGTGTCGAGTTGATAGATGGAGGAATTGAGTTTTTGAGGCATTGAACAATACCAAGTTTGCTCTGCCCCAATCAGAAATTTTAGAAAGATCAGAAGTCAGGCGTTCTGTGGCTTCCCTGCGTGATATGTTTACCTCCTGAAGGGTTGGACGTCTATGAAAAGACGTGGAAAAGTGCAGGGTGGTATCATCAGCATAGGAGTGGATAGGACAAGAAGTTTGATTTAGAAGATCATTAATGAATAATAAGAAGAGAGTGGGTGACAGGACAGAACCCTGAGGAACACCACTGTTAATAGATTTAGGAGAAGAACAGTGACCGTCTACCACAGCAGCAATAGAACGGTCAGAAAGGAAACTTGAGATGAAGTTACAGAGAGAAGGATAGAAACCGTAGGAGGGTAGTTTTGAAATCAAAGCTTTGTGCCAGACTCTATCAAAGGCTTTTGATATGTCCAAGGCAACAGCAAAAGTTTCACCAAAGTCTCTAAAAGAGGATGACCAAGACTCAGTAAGGAAAGCCAGAAGATCACCAGTAGAGCGGCCTTGACGGAACCCATACTGGCGATCAGATAGAAGGTTGTGAAGTGATAGATGTTTAAGAATCTTCCTGTTGAGGATAGATTCAAAAACTTTAGATAAGCAGGAAATTAAAGCAATAGGACGGTAGTTTGAGGGATTAGAGCGGTCACCCTTTTTAGGAACAGGTTGAATGTAGGCAAACTTCCAGCAAGAAGGAAAGGTAGATGTTGACAGACAGAGCTGAAAGAGTTTGACTAGGCAAGGTGCAAGCACGGAGGCACAGTTTCGGAGAACAATAGAAGGGACCCCATCAGGTCCATAAGCCTTCCGAGGGTTTAGGCCAGCGAGGGCATGGAAAACATCATTACGAAGAATTTTAATACGTGGCATGAAGTAGTCAGAGGGTGGAGGAGAGGGAGGAACAAGCCCAGAATCGTCCAAGGTAGAGTTTGAGCAAAGAGTTCAGCTTTAGAAATAAATGTGATAGCAGTGGTGCCATCTGGTTGAAGTAGAGGAGGGAAAGAAGAAGAAGCAAAGTTATTGGAGATATTTTTGGCTAGATGCCAGATATCACGAGGGGAGTTAGATCTTGAAAGGTTTTGACATTTTCTGTTAATGAAGGAGTTTTTGGCTAGTTGGAGAACAGACTTGGCATGGTTCCGGTCAGAAATATAAAGTGCATGAGATTCTGGTGAAGAAAGGCTTAAGTACCTTTTGTGGGCCACCTCTCTATCATGTATAGCATGAGAACAAGCTGTGTTAAACCAAAGTTTAGAAGGTTTAGGACGAGAAAAAGAGTGAGGAATGTACGCCTTCATGCCAGACACTATCACCTCTGTTATGCGCTCAGCACACAAAGACGGGTCTATGACACGGAAGCAGTAGTCATTCCAAGGAAAATCAGCAAAATACCTCCTCAGGTCCCCCCAACTAGCAGAGGCAAAACGCCAGAGGCACCTTCGCTTAGGGGGATCCTGAGGAGGGATTGGAGTGATAGGACAAGATAAAGATATGAGATTGTGATCGGAGGAGCCCAACGGAGAAGAAAGGGTGACAGCATAAGCAGAAGGATTAGAGGTCAGGAAGAGGTCAAGAATGTTGGGCGTATCTCCAAGACGGTCAGGAATACGAGTAGGGTGTTGCACCAATTGCTTTAGGTCATGGAGGATAGCAAAGTTGTAGGCTAGTTCACCAGGATGGTCAGTGAAGGGAGAGGAAAGCCAAAGCTGGTGGTGAACATTGAAGTCTCCAAGAATGGAGATCTCTGCAAAAGGGAAGAGGGTCAGAATGTGCTCCACTTTGGAAGTTAAGTAGTCAAAGAATTTCTTATAGTCAGAGGAGTTAGGAGAGAGGTATACAGCATAGATAAATTTAGTATGAGAATGACTCTGTAGTCGTAGCCAGATGGTGGAAAACTCGGAAGATTCAAGAGCGTGGGCACAAGAGCAGGTTAAGTCATTGCGCACATAAACGCAGCATCCAGCTTTGGATCGAAAATGAGGATAGAAAAAGTAGGAGGGAACAGAAAAGAGGCTACTGTCAGTTGCCTCAGACACCTGAGTTTCAGTGAGGAAAAGGAGATGAGGTTTAGAAGAGGAGAGGTGGTGTTCTACAGATTGAAAATTAGATCTTAGACCGCGAATGTTGCAGAAGTTAATGAAGAAAAAGTTGAGGAGGGTGTCAAGACACTTAGGGTCGTCGACGGAAATGTAATGTAATGTGATTGTTCTGCTTTTTAGTGCTTTTTTGCATATAACGCTCAAAAACACTCAAAAGACACTTTTCTGGTAATGTCATTTATTTCCCACATAAATCTAGTTTCGCATGTAATTTGGGAATTTCGTAACTGTGAAAAACTGTGTAATGTGAAAAACACTTAAAATACACACATTTTGTAAGGTAATTCTGTTTCTCAATTAAAAGTGTTATTCATGAGTTTCATCATTTTGGTATCTAAGAAACTTCTCTAGGTACACGAGTTTTTGCGTTTTTTGCCTTTTTGTTCTTGTGGAACTATAAAACACTCATTATACACGTTTCTCAGAATGTCCTTTTGTTTTGCAATACTTTGCATCCATTTTTGCATTTTTTTTAGGCAACAAGCTCAAAAACATTGAAAATATACATTTTTGGTCATGTTATTCTATTTCTTCATATTGGTTGGTTTGCATCCTTTTTGAGCGTTTTTTTACGTAAAACAGTGAAAAGACACTTTTTCAGTAATTTTGTTTTGGATTCCCATATTGAGTGACTTCCATATTATTATCGTTTTGGTTCCTAACATACTGAAAAACACTCAAATGTAAGGTTTCTCGTAAAGTAGTTCAATTTCCTCATGTATGTAGCTTTGCATTCACTTTAGAGTTTGGTACATAACACTCAAAAAAAAAAAAGCTAAAATTAACTTTTTTTGATAATATTCTTGGATCACATAATTGCCCAGAATTTTTCCAGAATTTTGCATCTCGGTACCTAAGAAGATGAATAATAAAAAAAAAAAAGATTGCCGTTTTTTTATATTATTATTTATTTTTTCTTTATAAAGAGTGTTATTTGTGGGTTTTATTTTTTTGGTTCTTAAGGAACTTAAAAACTCTTATAATTGGAGAACACTCCATTTAGGAAAAAAAAAAGAACATTATTAAAAATGTGTCTTTTGAAACTTTTTTGAGTTTCTTACGTACCAAACGTGCTAAAACGCATGGATAACACCATTTATGAAGAAACAGAACAGCATTACCAAAAACGGGTGTATTGAAAGTTTTGAGCTTGTTAGGTACGAGAACGCCAAAATAAATGCAATACATATTGAGAAACGAAACGATATTACATAAATATGTATTATAAGTGTTTTTGAACTTCATAGATAAGAAAATGCTAAAACACGTGAATAGCATAATATATGGAAAAACTGAACAATATCACCAATAACGTGTATTATGAATATCTTTGAGTTTGTAAGGTACCAAAACGGTAAAGGTTATGCAAAGCACCCTATATGAAGAAATAAAACAACATTACCAAAAATGTGTATTAACAATAATTTTGAGCTTGTTAGGTATCAAAATGCTAAAGTGCATGCGGAGCATCCTGTATGGGAAAAGCAAACATTACAAAAAATTTGTTTTTTGAGTATCTTTCAGCTTCTTACTTACCAAAACACTGAAACGCATAAAAAATACTCTTCATGGAGAAATAGAAAAACATTAGCAAAAAAGTGTACTTTGAGATTTTAGAGCATGTTAGGTAACAAAACACCAAAATGCATGAAAATCACCGGACATTGGGAAACAAAAGGATATTAACAGAAACTTCTATTATGAGTGTTTTTTCAGCTTTTTATGTACCAAAACGCTTAAACACGTGAATAGCACTCTATATAGAGAAACAGAACATTACCAAAACTTTTATTATGAGTGTTTTTCCTCATATTAGGTACCAAAATGCAAAAATGCATACAAAGCACCCTATATGAAGAAACAAAGCAACATTACCAAAAATGTGTATTGAGTATTTTTGAGGTTGTTAGGTACCAAAACGCTAAAGGGCATTATTATAAAAGTGTCTTTTAAGTGTCTTTTGAGGTATTTTGCACGCGTTTTAACTTTTTGGTACGGTAGAGGCTTTTTGACCCTCTTACGTACCAAAGAGTTAAAACGCGTGCAAAATACCCTGTATAAGGAAAAAGAATTACATTACTAAGAACGGAAGTTTTGAAAGTTTTGAGCTTGTTAGGTAACACAACGCAAAAATTTGGGAAGCGAAACGATATTAACACAAAAGTGTTTTATGATTGTTTTACATCTTATGTAGCAAAACGCTAGAACGCTAGAAGCTTTATTCAGCTTTTTATGTGTCAAAAGGCTAAAACTTGTGAATATCAGTCTATATGGGGAAACCGAATAACAATACCAAAAACGTTTATTATGAGTTTTCCCCCATATTGCGTACCAAAACGACGAAATACATGCAAAGAACTCTATGTAAAAAAAAAAAAAAAAAAACAAATACGTGTATCATGAATGTTTTTGATCTTGTTAGGTACCACAAATTCCAAAGTGCATGCAAAGCACCCGATATGGGAAAAGAAGAGAACATTGCCAAAAACGTGTCTTATCAGTTTTTTTTTTTTCCTTTTTAGCTTCTTACGTACCAAAACGCTAAAACGCATGGAAAACACCCTTTATGGAGAATCAGAACAACATGACCAAAAACATGTGTTTCGAGTTTTTTCTTGCTTGGTATTTACCAAAACTCCAAAATGCTTGCAAAACACCCTATTTGGGGTAACGAAAGGACTTTACCAGAAACGTGCCATTTGGGTGTTTTTGAGCGTATTAGGCAACAAAACGCAGAATAGTATATAAAACACTATTTGGGAAAAAGAAAACATTAAAATAAACGTGACTTTTGAGTATTTTTCAGCTTCTTACGAGTACGTACCAAAACAATAAAACGCGGGCAAAATATCTTTTATGGGGAAACTTTACCCATAACATAAGTGTTTTCCAGCTTAATAGGTACCAAAACGCAAAAATGCATGCAAATGTCCCGATATGGGGAAACGAAACGATATTAACAGAATTTTGTTTTATGAGTATTTTCCACCTTCTTAGGTAACAAACCGATAAAACATATGAATAGTAATCTATAGGGAAAAACAGAGAAACATTACGAAAAACGTGTTATTTTCTTAGGTACGAAAACGCAACTGTTCATGCAAGGCATTTTATATGGGAAAAGAGAACAGCATTACTAAAAAGGTGTCTTTTCAGTGTTTTTATATGCAAAGCACCTTATATGTAAAAAAAATAATAAATAAATAAACAAAAAAAAAAACATGTTTTTGAGTGTTTTTTGTTTTGTTTTTATCTTACGTACTAAAGCGCTAAAACGCATTCAAAACATCCTTTATGAGGAAATTTTTTTTTTATTTACAAAAGCGTGTACTTTGATATTTTTCAGCTTATTAAATAACAAAACGTTAATATGCATGCAAACCACTCTATTTGGGGTAACAACGTGTAATTGAGTTTTTTTTTTAGCGTATTAACCATCAAATGCTAAAATGCATTAATGCAACATTAGCAAAAAAAAGTGTGTTTTAATTGTTTTGAGGTTCTTAGATAACCAAACGCCAAAATCTATGCAAAGGGCCCGATATGGGGAAACGAAACGATTCTAATAGAAATGTGTATTATGATACCAAAAACCCCAAAACACTCTATATGGAGAAGCAGCATTACATAAAACGTGCATTATGAGAGTTTTTCCAGTTATTCCAAAACGCCAAGATGCAAACAATGCACCCTATAAAAAGAATTACAACAACCTTACCAAAAACGTATATCATAAGTGTTTTCGAATTTCTTAGGTACCAAAACGTCAAAGTGCATGCAATGCATCCTATATGGGAAAAGAAATAAAACATTACCTAAAACGTGTGTTATTAATGCTTTCAGCTTCTTAGGTACAAAAAAAGTATGTAAAACATCCATCATGGAGAAACAGAACAGCCTTACCAAAAACGTATGTTTCGAGTGTTTCCCAGCTTGTTAGGATCAAAACGATAAAATGCTTGCAAAACACGCTAATTTGGACAACGAGACGATATTACCAAAAACGTGTCATATGGGTGTTTTTGACCATATTTGGCACAAAAACGCTAAAAAAAGTATAGAAAACACTATAAATGGGAAAACAAAACATTATCAAAATGTGTCTTGATTTTTTTTTTTTTTTTTGAGCTTCTAATGCACCAAAACCCTAAAACGTTTGCAAAATACCCTTTATGGAGAAACAGAATAGCATAACCAATAACGGGTGTTTTGAGTATGCATGCAAAAATGCCTTCAAATCACATGATATTTAGAAATTAAACGATATTAACGAAAACAAGTATTATGAACTTTTTTCAACTTATGTGCCAAAAGGCTAAAGCTTGTGAATACCAGTCTGCATTGAGAAACAGAACAACATTGCCAAAAATGTGTATTATGAGTGTTTATCCCTATGTTACATAGCAAATCAGCAAAACGCATATAAAGCATATATGAAGAAACAGGACGACATTATTAAAAACGTCTGTTTTAACTGTTTTTCATCTTGTTATATAGCAAAACCAAAAATTGCATGCAAACCACCCTGTTTGGGATAACGGAACATCACCACAAACGTGTCATTTGGGTGTTTTTCAGTATATTTTTAATCTAAGCGCTAGAAAGTATGGAAAACACTCTATATAGAAAAAGAAAACACTAATCACGTGTTTCAGTATTTTATTACCTAAGAAGCTCAAAAACACTTATAATATACGTTTTTGGTAATGTTTTTCTGTTTTTCATATATGGTATTCTGTATAGATTGTCGTACCTAACATGAGGAAAACACCCATTTTTTTGGTTAATGCTTTTTTTCCATATAGAGTGATATTCACGTGTTTTAGTGTTTTCGTACATAAGAAGTTAAAAAGCACTCATAATAATATATTTTTCTTAATAACTTTTAGTTTGTCAATGTCCGTTAATTTGTGTGCATTTTGGCGTTTTCGTACCCAATAACCTCAAAAAGACTCAAAACACACATTTTTGGTAATGTTCTATTTCACCATAAAGGATGTTTTGGACGCTTTTTAGAAATTTGGTACGTAAGAAGCTCAAAAACATTCAAAAGAAACGTTTTCAATGTTATATATATATATATATATATATATATATATATATATATATATATATATATATATATATATATATATATATATATATATATATATATATATATATATATATATATATATATATATATATATATATATATATATATATATATATATATTTTTTTTTTTTTTTTTTTTTTTGTTGGGGTTGGTTTCTAATATGCTTAAAACACTGAAATGACACGTTTCCGGTAATATAATTTCTTTACATCAAATAGTGTGCTGTCTGCATCTTGGCGTTTTGTTAGCTAATGATCAGGAAAACTCTCAAAAAACGCGTTCATAGTAATGTCCTCTTTCTCCATAAAGGGTGTTTTTTCATGCGTTTTAGAGTTTTAGTACGTAAGAAACTGAAAAAAAACACTCAAAAGACAAGTTTTGTTAATATTGATTGTTTTTACTATACAGGTTGTCTTGCATGCACTTTGGTGTTTTTGTATCTAAAAAGCTCAAAAACACTCAGCATACAAGTTTTTCGTAATGTTGGTCTGTTTCTTTATGTATGGTGTTCACCATGCTTTTAGGCGTTTTGGTACCTATCATGGGGAAAAAACTCATAAAGTACGCTTTTGGTAATGTTGTTTTGTTTCTGCAAATATAGTATTATTTACGTGTTTTAGACTTTTGGTATCTATGAAGCTGAAAAAGATATAATACACCTTTATGTTAATATCGTTTCATTTACCTATATAGGGTAATTTGCATACATTTTGGCGTTTTGTTACCTAACAAGCTAAAAAAATCTCAGAACATACGTTTTTGCTAATATTGTTTCGGACATCTTTTATCGTTTTGGTACGTAAGAAGCTCAAAAACACTCGATTTTGTTAAGGTTATCTCGTTTCCCCATATAGGGTGTTTTCCTTGATTTTTAAGCGTTTTGCTGCCTAATATGCTCAAAACACCTAAATGAGAAGTGATAAAAAATGATAAAAAAAAAAAAAAAACACTTAAAGGCATGTTTTTGGTAAAAGTTGGTTTTATTCCCATGTAATGTGATTGTTCTGCTTATTAGTGCTTTGTTGCATATCACGCTCTAAAACACTCAAAAGACACTTTTCTGATGTCATTTTTTTTCCCACATAAAACTAGTTTCTCTTGTAATTTCGGATTTTCGTAACTAAGAATGTGAAAAACACTCAAAATACTCACATTTGGTAAGATAGTTCTGTTTCTCAATTAAAAGTCCTATTCATGAGTTTCAGCATTTTGGAATATAAGAAACTTTTTTATATACACGAGTTTTTGCGTTTTTTGCCTTATGGTTCTTGCGAGACTATATAAAACACTCATTATACTCGTTTCTTGTAATGTCCATTTGCTTCCTAATATAGAGTGCTTTCCATCCATTTTCGCTTTTTTTTGTAGGTAACAATTTCAAAAACACTCAAAATATACCTTTTTGGTAATGTTATTCTATTTCTTCATTTTGGTTAGTTTGCATCCGTTTTAGCGTTTTCTACGCAAAACACAGAAAAGACACGTTTTCAGTAATTTTGTTTTCGATTCCCATATAGATTGACTTCCTTGGGTTTTATCGTGTTGGTTCCTAACATGCTGAAAAACACTCATGAGACAGTTTTCTGGCAAAGACGTTTAATTTCCCCTTATAGGTGGCTTTGCATGCACTTTAGGGGTTTGGTACATAACAGTCCGAAAAAAAAAAGCTAAATTTAACTTTTTTGATAATGTTCTTTTTTCATTTAATTTCCTGAACTTTGCCCGAATTTTGGCACCTCGTTACCTGTGAAGATGAATAAGAATGAAAAAAAATATCGTATTTTTTTATTTATTTAATTTTTTTCTTCTCAATAAAGAGTGTAATTAGTGAATTAATGAATAATACACTCATAATACACGTTTCTCGTAATGTCCTTTCGTTTCCCAAAAATAGGGTTCTTTGCATGTATTTAAGCGTTTTTATTGGTAACATGATCAAAAACACTCAAAATACATGATTTTGGTAATTTTATTCTGTTTCACCATAAAGTGTATTTTGCATGCATTTTAGTGTTTTGGTATATAAGGAGTTCAAAAACACTTAAAGGCAAGTTCTTGTTAAAAATTGGTTTTATTCCAATGTAATGCCCTACTTTTTAGTGATTTATTGCATATCACACTCAAAAACACTCAAAAGACATTTTTCTGGTAATATCATTTTTTTCCCACATAAAGCTGGTTTCTCAAGGAATTTGGGGTTTTTGTAACTTAGAATGTGAAAAGCACTGAAAATACACGCATTTAGTAAGATTGTTCTGTTTCTCAATTAAGAGTGTTGTTCTTGAGTTTCAGCATTTTAGTATCTACGAAACTTCTTCATATACACTAGTTATTGTATTTTTTGCCTTGTGGTTCTTTTGAACTATAAAACACTCATTATACATTTTCTTGCAATTTTCTTTTTTATTCTCATTATAGAGTGCTTTGCATCAATTTTCGCGTTTTTTGTAGGTAACAATTTCAAAAACACTCAAAAAATACCTTTTTGGTAATGTTATTTTATTTCTTCATATTGGTTGGTTTGCATCCGTTTTAGCGTTTTTCTACGTAAAACACCGAAAAGACACGTTTTTAGTCATTTTGTTTTGGATTCCCATATAGATTGACTTCCATGTTATATATCGTGTAGGTTGTAAACATGCAGAAAACACTCATAAGACCGTTTTCTGGCAAAGGCGTTTAATTTCTCCATATAGGTGGCTTTGCATGCACTTTAGGGGTTTGGTACATAACAGTCCGAAAAAAAACCTAAATTTAACTTTTTTGATAATGTTCTTATTTCACATAATTTCCTGAATTTTGCCCGAATTTTTGCATCTCGGTACCTGTGAAGATGAATAAGAAAGAAAAAAAAAAAAATCTTATTTTTTTTATTTATTGTTTCTCAATAAAGAGTGTTATTTGTGGCTTTTAGCTTTTTGGTAATTAATGAACTTAAAAACACTCATAATACACGTTTCTCGTAATCTCCTTTTGTTTCCCCAAAATAGTGTTCTTTGCATGTATTTAAGCGTTTTTATTGGTAACATGATCAACAATACTCAAAATACATATTTTTGGTAAAGTTATTCTGTTTCACCATAAAGAGTGTTTTGCTTGCGTTTTAGTGTTTTGGTATATAAGGAGCTCAAAATCACTTAAAGGCAAGTTCTTGGTAAAAATTCGTTTTCTTTTAATGTAATGTGATTGCCTTCCTTTTTAGTGCTTTATTGCCTATCACGCTCAAAAACAGTCAAAAGACACTTTTCTCGTAAAGTCTTTTTTTTTTTTTTTTTTTTCCACAAATCTATTATCGCATGCAATTTGGTGTTTTGGTAACTAAGAATGTGAAAAGCACTCAAAGTACACGCATTTATTAAGGTTGTTCTATTTCTCACTTAGGAGTGTTATACATGAGTTTTAGCATTTTTGTATCTAGGAAACCTCTCCATATACACGAGATTTTGCGTTTTTTGCCTTGTGGTTCTTTTCAACTATAAAACACTCATTATACACTTTTCTTGCAATGTCCATTTGTTTCCCAATATAGAGTGCTTTGCATCAATTTTCGTGTTTTTTGTAGGTAACAAGCTCAAAAACACTCAAAATATACCTTTTTTAGCAACGTTTTTCTATTTCTTGATATTGGTTGCTTTGCATCCGTTTTAGCGTTTTTCTACGTAAAATACTGAGAAGACACGTTTTCAGTAACTTTGTTTTGGATTCCCATATAGAGTGAGTTGCTTATTATTTATCGTTTTGGTGCCTAACATGCTCAAAAAAAAAAAAAAAAAAAAAAACACTCAAAAAACAGATTTCTGGTAAGGTCGTTTAATTTCCTAATATAGGAAGCTTTGCATGCACTTTAGGGTTTGGTACATAATAGTCCGAAAAAAAGCTGAAATTAACTTTTTTGATAATATTCTTGTATCATATGATTGCCCTGAATTTTCCCAAAATTTTGGCATCTTGGTACCTATGAAGATGAATAACAAAAAAAAAAAAAAAAAAAAAATTCCTATTTTTTTTATATTTTTATTTTTTTATTTTCTAAAAAAAGAGTGTTATTTGTGGGTTTTAGCTTTTTTTTGGTATTTAAGGAACTTAAAAACACTCATAATACACGTTTCTCGTAATGTCCTTTTGTTTCTCAAACATAATGTTCCTTGCAATTTTTTAAGCGTTTTTATAGATAACATGATCAAAAACACTCAAAATACATGATTTTGGTAATGTTATTCTGTTTCTCCATAAAGATTGTTTTGCATGCGTTTTAGCAGTTTCGTATATAAAAAGCTCAAAACACTTAAAAGCAAGTTTTTGGTATAAATTGGTGTTTTTCCAGTGTAATATAATTGCCCTGCTTTTTAGTGCTTTATTGCCTATCACGCTCAAAAACAATTAAAAGACAATTTTCTGGTAGTGTCATTTTTTTCTCACATAAAGGTGGTTTTGCATGCAATTTGGGGTTTTGGTAACTAAGAATGTGAAAAGCAGTCAAAATACACGCATATAGTAAGGTTGTTCTGTTTCTCAATTAAGAGTGCTATTCATGAGTTTCAGCATTTTGGTATCTAGGAAACTTTTCCATACACACGAGTTTTTTGTGTTTTTTGCCTTTTTGGTTCTTTTGAACTATAAAAAAAACTCACTATACACTGAAAAGACACGTTTTCAACAATATTGTTTTGGTTTCTTATATAGAGTGAGTTCCTTATTATTTATCGTTTTGGTGCCTAACATGCTGAAAAAACACTCAAAAAACAGATTTCTGGTAAGGTCTTTTAATTTCCTCATATAGGAGTCTTTAAATGCACTTTAGGGTTTGGTACATAAGATTCGGAAAAAAAAAGCTAAAATTAAAATTTTTTTGATTATTTTGTTTTATCATATAATAGCCCTGAATTTTCCCAGAATTTTGGCATCTCGATACCTATGAAGATGAATAAAAAAAAAAAAAAATCCTATTTTTTTGTTTTCTTACCTTTTTTTTTTTTCTAAATAAAGAGAGTTATTTGTGGGTTTTAGCTTTTTGGTACTTAAGGAACTTCAAAACACTTATAATACACATTTCTCGTAATGTCCTTTCGTCTCGCAAACATAACGTTCTTTGCATGTATTTAAGCGTTTTTATAAATAACATGATCAAAAACACTCAAAATATATGTTTTTGGTAATTTTATTCTGTTTTTCCATAAAAGGTGTTTTGCATGTGCTTTACCGTTTTGGTATATAATGAGCTCAAAAAAACATAAAGGCAAGTTCTTGGTAAAAGTTGTTTTTATTCCCATGTAATGTGATTGCCCTGCTTTTTAGTGCTTTATTAGCTAACACGCTCAAAAACACTCAAAAGACACTTTTATGATAATATCATTATTTTTTCCCACATAAAGCTAGTTTTGCATGGAATTTGGGGTTTTGGTAACTAAGAATGTGAAAAAAAACTCAAAAAACAGGTATTTAGTAAGGTTGTTCTATTTCTTAATATAAAGTGTTGTTCATGAGTTTCAGAATTTTGGTATGTAAGAAACTTTTCTAATATACACATTTGGTAAGGTATTTCTGTTTCAAAATTAAAAGTGTTGTTCATGAGTTTCAGCTTTTTTGGTATGTAAGAAACTTCTTGATGTATACGAGTTTTTGAGTTTTTTACCTTGTGGTTCTTGTGAAACTATAAAACACTCATACACGTTTCTCGTAATGTCCTTTTCTTTGCCAATATAAAGTGCTTTCCATCCATTTTTGCATTTTTTGTAGGTAACAAGCTCAAAAACACATCGAAATATATCTTTTTGGTAATGTTATTCTATTTCTTCATATTGGTTGGTTTACATCCGTTTTAGCGTTTTTGTACGTAAATCACTTAAAACACTTTTTCAGTAATATTGTTAAAATTGCTGAAAAACACTCAAAAGACAGGTGGATTTGCATGCACTTCAGGGTTTGTACATAACTCTGGAAAAAAAACTAAAATTGTTTTTTTGTAATGATTTATTTTTACAAAATTTCCATGAATTTTGCCAGAATTTTTCATATCGGTACCTATGAAGATGAATACAAAAAAAAAAAAAAAATTCTCTCTATAAAGAGTGTTATTTGTGGGTTTTAGGTTTTTGGTACTTAAGGAACTTAAAAACACTCATAATACACGATTTTCGTAATGTCCTTTTGTTATACAGACATAGGGTTCCTTACATGTATTTAAGCGTTTTTATAGGTTACATGATGAAAAACACTCAAAACATATGTTTTTGGCAATGTTATTCTGTTTCTCCATAAAGGGTGTTTTGCATGCGTTTTAGCGTTTTAGTATGTAAGGAGTTAAAAAACACTTAAAGGCAAGTTCTTCGTAAAAGTTGGTTTTATTCCCATGTAATGTGATTGTTCTGGTTTTCAGTGCTTTGTTGCATATCACGCTCAAAAAAACTAAAAACACACTTTTTTGGTAATGTCATTTTTTTTTTTCCCACATGAAGGTACTTTCGCATGTAATTTGCCATTTTCGTAACTAAGAATGTGAGAAACCTTCAAAATGCACAATTTGGTAAGGTAGTTCTGTTTATCGATTAAAAGTGTTATTCATGCATTTATTCATTTTGGTATGTAAGAAATTTCTCTATATACACGAGTTTTTTAGTTTATTGCCTTGTTGTTCTTTTAAAACTATAAAACACTAATTATATACGTTTCTGGTAATGTCCTTTTGTTTCCTAATATAGAGTGCTTTACATCCATTTTTGCATTTTTTTGTAACAAGCTCAAAAACACTGAAAATATATCTTTTTGGTAATGTTATTCTATTTCTTCATATAGGTTGGTTTGCATCCGCTTTAGCGTTTTTCTACGTAAAACACTGAAAAGACACGTTTTCAGTAATTTTATTTTGGATTCACATATTGACTGACTTCCATGTTATTTATCGTTTTGGTGCCTAACATGTTGAAAACACTGAAAAGACAGGTTTCTGGTAAAGTCGTTTAACTTCCCTATATAGGTGGCTTTGCATGCACTTTAGGTTTTGGTACATAACAATTCGAAAAAAAAGCTATAATTAACTTTTTCGGTAATGTTTTTTTCCCTCATAAATTCCCTGAAATTTGGCAGAATTTTGGCATCTCGGTACCAATAAGGATGAATAACAAAAAAAAAAAATACCATTTTTTTTATTTATTATTATTTTTTTTTCTAAATAAAGAGTGTTATTTGTGGGTTTTAGCTTTTAGGTACTGAAGGAACTTAAAAAACACTCATACTACACGTTTCTCGTAATGTCATTTCGTTTCCCAAACATAAGGTACTTTGCATGTATTTAAGTGTTTTTATAGATAACATGATCAAAAACACTCAAAATACATGTATTTGGTAATATTATTCTGTTTCTCCATAAAATGTATTTTGCATGCGTTTTAGCGTTTTGGTATATAAGGAGCTCAAAACACTTAAAGGCAAGTTCTTGGTAAAATTTGGTTTTATTCCCATATAATGTGATTGCCCTTCCTTTTAGTGCTTTATTGTGTATGACGCTCAAAAACACTCAAAAGACATGCAAGGCCTCGCATATGAGGAAAATAAAGACATGAACAGAAATCTGTCTTTTGAGTGTTTTTCAGCATGTTAGGCACCAAAATGATAAATAATAAGGAACTCACTCCATGTGGGAATCCAAAAGAAAATTACTGAAAACGTGTCTTCTCAGTGTTTTACGTAGAAAAACGATAAAACTGATGCAAACCAACCACTATCAAGAAGCAGAAAAACATTACGAAAAATGTATATTTTGAGTGTTTTTGAGCTTACCTACAAAAAAAAAAAACGCAAAAATTGATATAAAGCACTCTATATTAGGAAACTAAGGGACATTGCAAATGAATGTTTTATAGTTCAAAAAAAAAAACCACAAGGCAAAAAACGCAAAAACTCCTGTATATGGAGAAGTTTCCTAGATACCAAAATGCTGAAACTTCGTAAAACTTGGTTTTATTCCCATGTAATGTGATTGCCCTGCTATTTAGTGCTTTATTGCCTAACACGGTCAAAAACACTCAAAGACACTTCTCTGGTAATGTCATTTTTTTCCCACATAAAGCTAGTTTCGCATGAAATTTGTGGTTTTGGTAACCAAGAATGTAACAAAAACACTGAAAGTACACGCATTTAGTAAGGTTGCTCTGTTTCTTGATTAAGAGTGTTATTCATGAGTTTCAGCATTTTTTTTTTTTTTTTTTTTTTTTTTTTTTATGTAGGAAGGATACTGGCCAAGGGCAACAAAAATCTAATAAAAAAAATGCCCACTGAAATGCCAGTCCCTAAAAGGGTCAAAGCAGTGGTCAAAAATTGGTGGATAAGTGTCTTGAAACCTCCCTCTTGAAGGAATTCAAGTCATAGGAAGGTGGAAATACAGAAGCAGGCAAGGAGTTCCAGAGTTTACCAGAGAAAGGGATGAATGATTGAGAATACTGGTTAACTCTTGCGTTAGAGAGGTGGACAGAATAGGAGTGAGAGAAAGAAGAAAGTCTTGTGCAGCGAGGCCGCGGAAGGAGGGGAGGCATGCAGTTAGCAAGATCAGAAGAGCAGTTAGCATGAAAATAGCGGTAGAAGACAGCTAGAGATGCAACATTGCGGCGGTGAGAGAGAGGCTGAAGACAGTCAGTTAGAGGAGAGGAGTTGATGAGACGAAAAGCTTTTGATTCCACCCTGTCTAGAACAGCAGTATGAGTGGAACCCCCCCAGACATGTGAAGCATACTCCATACATGGACGGATAAGGCCCTTGTACAGAGTTAGCAGCTGCGGGGGTGAGATAAACTGGCGGAGACGTCTCAGAACACCTAACTTCATGGAAGCTGTTTTAGCTAGAGATGAGATGTGAAGTTTCCAGTTCAGATTATAAGTAAAGGACAGACCGAGGATGTTCAGTGTAGAAGAGGGGGATAGTTGAGTGTCATTGAAGAAGAGGGGATAGTTGTCTGGAAGATTGTGTCGAGTTGATAGATGGAGGAATTGAGTTTTTGAGGCATTGAACAATACCAAGTTTGCTCTGCCCCAATCAGAAATTTTAGAAAGATCAGAAGTCAGGCGTTCTGTGGCTTCCCTGCGTGATATGTTTACCTCCTGAAGGGTTGGACGTCTATAAAAAGATGTGGAAAAGTGCAGGGTGGTATCATCAGCATAGGAGTGGATAGGACAAGAAGTTTGTTTTAGAAGATCATTAATGAATAATAAGAAGAGAGTGGGTGACAGGACAGAACCCTGAGGAACACCACTGTTAATAGATTTTGGTATCTTAGAAACTTCACACAGACGAGTTTTTGCGTTTTTTGCCTTGTGATTCTGGTGAAACTATAAAACACTCATTATACACGTTTCTCGCTATGTCCTTTTTTTTTTCCTAATATACAGTGCTGTGCATCCATTTTTGCCTTTTTTTTTATGTAACAAGCTCAAAAACACACAAAATATACTTTTCTGGTAATATTATTCTATTTTTTCATATTGGTTGGTTTGCATCCGTTTTAGCATTTTTCTACGTAAATCTTTTAAAAGACACGTTTTCAGTAATTTTCTTTTGGATTTCCATATAGAGTGACTTTCATATTATCTATAGTTTTGGTGCCTAACATGCGGAAAAAGACTCAAAAGACAGGTTTCTTGTAAAGTCGTTAAATTTTCCCAAATAGGTGGCTTTGCATACACTTTATGTTTTGGTACCTAACTCCAAAAAAAAGGTAAAATTAACTTTTTCGATAATGTTCTTTTTTCCACATAATTTCATTGAATTTGGCAGAATTTTGGCATCTTGGTTCCTATGAACATCAATAACAAAAAAAAAAGAAAAGATATTTTTTTATTTATTTTTTTTATCTATAAAGAGTGTTATTTGTAGGTTTTAACGTTTTGGTATTTAAGGAACTTAAAAACATTCATAATACACATTTCTCGTAATGTCATTTCGTTTCCCAAATATAGGGATCTTTGCATGTATTTAAGCGTTTTTATAGGTAACATGAGAAAAAAAAAAACACTCAAAAACTCTTGTTTTTGGTAATGTTATTCTGCTTCTCCATAAAGGAGTGTTTTGCATGTATTTTAGCGATTTTGTATGTAAAGAGCTGAAAAACACTTCAAGGCAAGTTCTTGGTAAAAGTCGGTTTTATTCCAATGTAATATGATTCCCCTGCTTTTTAGTGCTTTATTGCCTAACACGCTCAAAAATGCTCTAAAGACACTTCTGGTAATGTCATTTTTTTTCCCACATAAAGCTAGTTTCGCATGCTATTTGGGGTTATGCTAACTAAGAATGTGAGAAAAACAGTCAAAATACACGCATTTAGTAATGTTGTTCTTTTCTCAATTAAGATTGTTATTCATTAGTTTCAGCATTTTGGTATCTAAGAAACTTCTTTATATACACGAGTTTTTGCGTTTTTTGCCTTGTAGTTCTTGTGAACCACAAGTTCTTTTGCCCGAAAATAATAAGACACTCATTATACACGTTTCTCGTAATGTCCTTTTCCTTTTCTTTCCAAATAGGGAGTGCTTTGCATCCGTTTTCGCGTTTTTTTGTAGGTACCAAGCTTAAAAACACTCAAAATATACTTTTTGGGTAATGTTATTCTATTTCTTCATATTGGTTGGTTTGCATCCGTTTTAGCGTTTTTCTACGTAAAACACCGAAAAGACACGTTTTCAGTAATTTTGTTTTCGATTCCCAAAGAATATTGCCAGAATTTTGGCATCTTACTACCTATGAAGATGAATAAAAAAAAAAAAAAAAATTTCTCTATAAAGAGTGTTATTTGTGGGTTTTAGCTTTTTTGGTACTTATGGAACTTAAAAACACTTATAATACACGTTTCTCGTAATGTCCTTTCGTTTCCGAAACATAAGGTTCTTTGCATGTATTTAAGCGTTTTTATAAAGAACTTGATCAAAAACACTCAAAATACTTGTTTTTGGTAATGTTACTCTGTTTCTCCATAAAGGGTGTTTTGCATGCGTTTTAGCGCTTTGGTATGTAAGGAGTTAAAAAAAAACACTTAAAGGCAAGTTCTTCGTAAAGTTGGTTTTATTCCCATGTAATGTGATTGTTCTGCTTTTTAGTGCTTTGTTGCATATCACGCTCAAAAACACTCAAAAGACACTTTTCTGGTAATATCATTTTTTTTTCCCCACATAAAGCTAGTTTCGCATGTAATTTGGGATTTTCGTAACTAAGAATGTGAAAAACTTTCAAAATACACACATTTGGTAAGAGATAACAGAATAACATTACCAAAAACACGTATTTTGAGTGTTTTTGATCATGTTACCTATAAAAACACTTAAATACATGTCTGGGAAACGAAAAAAAAAACATTACAAGAAACGTGTATTATGAGTGTTTTTAAGTTTCTTAAGTACCAAAAAGCTAAAAATCACAAATAACTCTCTTTATAGAGATAAAATAGAATAAAAAATAGATAAAAAATAGATTTTTTTTAATTCATATTCATAGGTACTGAGATGCCGAAAGTCTGGCAAAATTCAGGGAAATTATGTGGAAAAAAGAACATTATCAAAGAAGTTAATTTTAGCTTTTTTTTTTTGGACTGTTATGTACCAAACTCTAAACTGCATCCAAAGCAGAGCAAATTACACGACTTCATTAGAAACCTCTCTTTTGAGTGTTTTCTTTTTTAGCATGCTAGGCATCAAAAGGATAAATAATATGGAAGTCACTCAATATGGGAAAGCAAAACAAAAAAAACTGAAAACGTGTCTTTTCCGTGT